>NC_069501.1:536602040-536902040 GCF_027579735.1 Bombina bombina | reverse complement strand
GGAAAAGAGTACCTTAGTTCCAAATACAGGGGTATTCTTGAGAACAATAGATTCCCTATCTATGATGATTTTTCTGACAGATACTTGTCTAGCTCTTCAGTCCACTCCTTGGCCATCAGTGGCTCAGTGCATGGAGGTAATCGGGCTGATAGTGGCGGCAATGGAGATCATCCCGTTTGCTTGATTCCACCTCAGGCCTCTGCATTTAAACATGCGCAGGCAATGGAACGTAGATTATCCGGACTTGTCTCCTCGAATACTACTGGAGCAGGAGACAAGGGATTCTCTTCAATGGTGGTTGTCTCTGGATCATCTCTTCCAGGGAACCTGCTTTCGCAGACCATCTTGTGTGATTGTGACCGACGTGAGCCTTCTAGGATGGGCTAGCAGTCTGGTGCTCCCTAAATACTCTCAGGGAGTTTGGAGTCAGTCTGTTCTACCTATAAACATTCTGGAGCTGAGAGCGATCTTCAATGCTCGTCTGGCCTGGTCCCAGTTAGCCTCGGTCCAGTTTATCAGGTTCCAGTCGGACAACATAACTTCAGTGGCTTACATCAATCAACAGGGAGGAACGAGGAGTTCCTTAGCGATGACCAAGGTAACCAAAATAATTCAGTGGGCAAAAACCCACTCTTGCTGTCTATCGGCAATCAACATCCCAGGGGTGGACAACTGGTAGGTGGATTTCCTGAGCAGGCAGACCTTTCATCCGGGGTAGTGGGAACTCCATCCGGAGGCGTTTTCTAGTCTGATTCTCAAATGGGGCAGCCGGAATTGGATCTCATGGCATCTCTGCAGAATGCCAAGCTTCCGAGGTACGGGTAGAGTTCCATGGACCCTCAAGCGATACTGATAGACGACCTGGCGGTACCTTGGACCTTCAGGCTAGCATACCTATTTCCTCCATTTGCTCTTCTTCCTCGGGTCATTGCTCGAATCAAGCAGGAGAGGGCCTCTTTGATCCTCATTGCACCGGCTTGGCCTTGCAGGATTTGGTATGCAGATCTGGTGGACATGTCATCTCTGCCACCTTGGAGACTTCCGTTGAGGAAGGACCTTCTAATTCAAGGGCCCTTCCTTCACCCAAATCTAGTTTCTCTGAAGCTGACTGCTTGGAGATTGAACGGTTCATTTTATCCAAGCGAGGCTTTTCAGAATTAGTCAGACCATGATTCAGGCTCGTAAACCTGTAACTAGAAGGATTTACCATAAGATATGGCGTAAATATCTTTATTGGTGTGAATCTAAGGGCTACTCCTGGAGTAGTTAGGATTCCTAGAATTTTGTCTTTTCTCCAAGAGGGTTTGGAGAAATGATTATCGACAAGTTCCCTAAAGGGACAAATTTCTGCCTTATCTATTTTGCTACACAAACGTCTAGCAGATGTTCCAGATGTACAATCTTTTTGTCAGGCTTTAGTCAGGATCAGGCCTGTGTTCAAACCAGTTACTCCTCCCTGGAGTCTTAATTTAGTTCTTAAGGTTCTTCAAGGGGCTCCGTTTGAGCCTATGCATTCCTTAGATATTAAGTTATCTTGGAAAGTTTTGTTTCTTGTTGCTATTTCTTCTGCTCGTAGAGCGTCAGATCTCGACATTGCAGTATGAGTTCCCTTACCTTATTTTTCATTCAGGTAAGGTAGTTTTACATACTAAATTAGGATTTTTTCCTAAAGTAGTTTCTGATTGGAACATTAATCAGGAGATTGTTGTTCCTTCATTGTGTCCTAATCCTACCTCTTAGAAGGAAAGGCTTCTACTCAATTTGGATGTGGTTCGTGCCTTAAAGTTTTACCTGCAGGATTTTCGTCAGTCTTCTGCCTTCTTTGTGCCCTTCTCAGGAAAACGTAAGGGACAGAAAGCTACGGCCAATTCCCTTTCTTTTTGGCTGAAGAGTATCATACGTTTTGCATATGAGACTGCTGGACAGCAGCTCCAGAGAAAGTTACGGCTCATTCCACGAGGGCTGTTTCCTTATGGGCATTCAAGAATGATGCTTCTGTGGAAAAGATTTGCAAGGCTGCTACTTGGTCTCCTCGCCACACTTTTTCAAAGTTCTACAAATTTCATACTTTTGCCTCGGCTGAGGCCGCTTTTGGGAGAAAGGTTCTTCAAGCAGTGGTGCCTTCCTTTTAGGTTCCCTGTCCTGTCCCTCCCGTATCATCTGTGTACTCTAGCTTGGGTATTGATTCCCAATAGTAATTAAGATGATCCATGGACTCGTGTCATTAAAAAGAAAAGAAAATTTATGCTTACCTGATAAATTTATTTCTTTTGACACGAGTCCACGACCCGCCCTGTTTTTCATAGGTTGTTGGTTATTACAAACTTCAGACACCTCTGCACCTTGTTACTGCCTTTCTCTCCTTCGGTCGAATGACTGGTTTGAGAGGGAAGGGAGGTGATATTTAACAGCTTTGCTGTGGTGCTCTTTGCCGTCTCCTGCAGGGCAGGAGTGTTATTCCCTGTAGTAATTCGATGATCCGTGGACTCATCGTTTCAAAAAAGAAATGCATTTATCAGGTAAGCATACAGTTTCTTATATATACTGTATATATACCATATATAACTGATTTTTGGAACTTCACACCTACATGTTGCAATTGTTTGGCACTTTTAACCAATTGGAGGACAATTCTTAAAACCACATGTTTCTTGTATTTTAGGTTTTTGAACGTTGGCCATCACAGAAATAAATACAACTCTGCCAAACACAGGTTAGTCCTCGATTCCATGGATGAAAATGCCATGGATGCCAACATGGGGGAGCTTCTTGATCTCTGCTCTGGACAGTTTAATGCTGCATCCCAGGCTGAACCCACTCAAGCTGATTCAAAGGTGCTGCAGAAAGAGAATATTGATGAACTGCTGGATCTCTGCTCAGGAAAATTTGTGTCTCAAGGTATGTTCACTTTGCACTATAACAAAGTACTTTGATTACTTACTGGACTTAGTGCCCCCCCTTCCTTAGTCAGTTTGGTTGAATAGCATTGCTTTCTTTCTTTCTTTCTCATTATTTTTCTTGTTTTCTATAAAATACAAACTTTAATAAATACAGATGCTTCTGCAAGGTTATACTTCTATAATGCAAGCATATTAAACATGTTATGTCCTAGACACTCACACTAGCTTTCTTGCTAAGCATACAGCATTTTGTTTTACTTTCCTCTATTTTCTCCAGAGGATGATGCTTTGTCACAAACAATGCCTTCGGATTTCACTCACATATTTAAAAGCTAAAGAGTGAATTTGTGGTTTTGGAGTTGTCGCTGGACTGCAAGAGCTTGCACATTTATGCTAGTAATAGGACAGTTTGAAATGCCTTTAAAACATTTTATTTTGCAATGCAGTTATTAATTTCTGATGCATATATGGAAAAAAAGTGATTTTTAATGTTCCTTTAAGTTCTTTAGCTAGGTTTTGAAGTGCAGATAAGAAATTTACATTGGTAGTCTCTGAAATGCTTCCCCAGAACCATGTGAGTGATAAATTGCAGCAGTAAACTGAGACCTAACTGCCTGAAAATGTACATCTTCTGTAGGGGATTGTTCAACTCAAGATTCTTCAAAACCACATCCTGAGACCAAGGAACAGATTTCTGAAGCATTCACTAACGAAAGGTATCTTCTTTAAATATACTGGGTTACACAAAAAAGTCATGATTTAACCTAGCAACTAGCATTAACACATCCTGCTAATTCTATGTTGCCTTAGTGCACTGTTTTCTGCTAGAAGGGCTATATCGGGCCTTTTCTTTCTAATGACACGGTGAGTCCACGGATCATCTAATTACTATTGGGAATATCACTCCTGCCCACAGGAGGTGGCAAAGAGCACCACAGCAAAGCTTTTAAATATCACCTCCAAACCTAGTCATTCTCTTTGCCTACGTTAGAGCAAGGAAGTGGTAAAGTTTAGGTGTTTGGAAAGATTCTTCAATCAAGATTATATTTTTCATCAGTACAAGCTTGTGCTGCTTTTTTACTAGGGTGTAGCCGTAGTCCATGTCAGTCTCTTCAGTAGAGCAGTGGTTGCTTTTATGCAATGGGAACTTGTGGGGTGCAATCCTCACTGTGCCTCCCATGTAGTTAATGCTGCCCTAATATTGAAAGCCTAAGTAAGATTACTCAGTCTTTATCTCTTTTTCCACATGTGAGGGAGAAGACCTCTCATACCTAGTGGGCTGCCTTGCTGCCGGGCAGATTTCTAAAAGTGCTGAATTTATTTTTCTGGGAACACAGGAAATCTTTGGCACTTTAATTTAATATGGACACAATAGACATTATCCTTTTGCGTTTGGCGATTTTTTTATGAGGGCAGTAATGGCAGGCACTGGGGACGAGGAGATTGTGGCTCAGGGTATTAGGTGTGTTTCACTACTCCCGTCGGCGTTATTTTAGAGACATTTGCCGACCGGGATGTTTATTTTTGATACGCCCACGATGGGAGGAGCTAGCTGAGGCAGCAAAGTTTGTTGCGCACCTTTTGTTACAGAGAGCAGCGGTGATAGCAAGTTAAGTGCTTATAGACTGCGCTACGTTGATGCGGGAGAACAGCCTAAGATCCGTTAATAAAAATTGTTTAGGTTGAGTCTGGATGTCTACTAACAAAGAATATAAGCTCTGGTGGCAGCAAGGAAGGTAGGCACCTCGGCAAAGCTCAGCTGAGGTGTAGAGGTTGTCCAGAATTTTTTGTTCAAATTTGAGATTTTTCTTTGCAAGCAAAAATAAAAACGGTTACGTTTAATATTTAAAGAGACAGTAACGTTTTTTTTGTGTGGTAATTTCAAGTTAAAATATAGGTTTAATTTTAATCTGCTCATTTGTTAATTAAGATATGGACCAAGAGGCCCTGCAAGATGTTACATGTTCTCTTTATGTTTTGATGTTAATGTGGAACCACCAATCCCTTTCTATTCCTCATGTATTGAGAGAACTTTACAGTTCAGGGATAGACTTTTTTTGAGCCAACTTTGTCTGGGGCGGATGCTATTCATGAGTCTTCTGACAATGTTCAAGATATGCCGCAGCTTTCTTAAGTGTCCCAAAATTTATCGTCCACACATCAAGTGCCCTGCGCTTCCTCTTACTTCACCTGGAGTTACGTTGCAAGACATCGCTAATGCATTGTCTGCTTTTCCCATGCTGCAGGGAAAGCGCAAGAGGAAATGTAATCCATCAGTGAGTAAGATTGCTGACAGTCGTGGCTATTCCGAATGTCCCCTCCCAGAAGTCTGAGGAGAAAGATACTTTGTTAGCATCTGACAGTGTAATTCCTTCTGCTGATACTGAAGTTGTATCCTTCAGGTTTAAGCAGGAACACCTCCGTTTGCTACTTAAGGAGGTTTTAGCTACCCTGGACGACTCTGACACTGTCGTAGTCAATCCTAAGAAGTCTAGTAAACTAAACAAATATTTTGATGTACCTTCCATGGTGGAGGTTATTCCTGTACCAGATCGAGCTACAGAGATTATTGGTAGGGATAGGGAGAGACTGGGTATCCCTTTTTCTCCATCCCCTATATTTAAGAAGTTTCCTATACCTCTATAAAGGAGTCTTGGCAGATGGTCCCCAAGGTGGAAGGGGCAATTTCCACACTAGCTAAGATGTCTACTATTCCCATAGAGGATAGTTGTTCATTTAAAGATCCTATGGACAAGAAATGTATGTACACCAGGGTTTACAATGGCAACCTGCGGTGTGTATTGCTACTGTCACTAGTGCGGCAGCATACATGTTTGATGCGTTGTCTGATTCTGTTCGGACAGACACTCCCCTTGAAGAGATCCAGGATATGATGAAGGCTCTTAAAGGGACATGAAACCCAATTTTTTTCTTTCGTGATTTAGAAAGAGCATGTCATTTTAAACAACTTTCTAATTTACTTCTATTATCTCATTTGCTTTATTCTCTTGATATCACTTGCTGAAAAGCATATCTAGATTTGCTCAGTAGCTGTTGATTGGTTGCTGCACATAGAGGCCTTCTGTGATTGGCTCACACATGTGCATTGCTATTTCTTCAACAAATTATATCTAAAGAATTGAGCAAATTAGATAATAGAAGTAAATTGGAAAGTTGTTTAAAATGACATGCCCTATCTGAATCATGAAAGTTTAATTTTGACTAGACTGCCCCTTGAAGTTGGCCAATTCCTTTATTACGTATGCTTCCCTACAGGTCATTAAACTGGGAGCAAAAATTTCTGGTTTTGCTGTACTGGCCCGCAGAGCTTTATGGTTAAAATCTTGGTTTGCGGATGTGTCATCCAAGTCCTAAGCTTTTAGCGATCCCTTACAAGGGAAAGACCTTGTTTGGGCCAGGATTGACGGAAATAATTTCTGACATTACAGGAGGAAAGGGCATTTCCTCCCTCAGGAAAAGAGGAATAAGCAGAAGGGACATCAGAGCAATTTTCGTTCCTTTCAAAACTTCAAGGGTAAGCCTTCCTCTCCTCCTTCCAAGCAGGGACAGTCCAAGCCTTCCTGGAGTCCCAACCATTCTTGGAACAAGGGTAAACAATCCAACAAGCCCGCTATTGACTCAAAAGCAGCATGAAGGGCCTGCCCCCGATCCAGGCTTTCCTCCTTCACTCAGGCTTGGGTTCGGGAAGTTCAGGATCCCTGGGCGGTGGACATTGTGTCCCAGGGATACAAGCTAGAGTTCAAGACTTTTCCTCCCAGGGGCAGGTTTCTGCTTTCAAAATTATCTGTAGACCAGATAGAGGCGTTCTTTCACTGTGTTTGGGACCTTTCTGACCTGGGAGTGATAGTTCCTGTCCCAATGCAGGAACAGGGTTGGGGGTTGTACTCCAATCTGTTTGTGGTTCCCAAAAAAGAGGGAACCTTCAGACCAATTTTAGATCTCAAAAGTCTAAACAAATTCCTCAGTGCCGCCGTCCTTTAAGATGGAAACTATTCGTTCCATTCTTCCCTTGGTTCAAGAGGGTCAATTTATGACCACGTTAGATTTAAAGGACACGTACCTGCATTTTCCCATCCACAAGGACCATCCTAAGTTTCTGAGGTTCGCATTTTTAGACAAACCCTTCCAGTTTGTGGCTCTTCCATTCGGCCTTGCCAAAGCTCCCAGAATTTTTTCAAAGGTTCTGGGATCCCTGTTGGCAGTGCTCCGACTGCGAGGCATTGCAGTGGCGCCTTATCTGGACGACATTCTAGTTCAGGCGCCAACCTTTCAACAAACAAACTCCCACACGGAAATGTTGTTATCCTTCCTGCTGTCTCACGGATGGAAGGTGAATTTGGGAAAGGGTTCCTTGGTTCCAAATACATGGGTAGTTTTCTTGGGAACCATAATATATTCCTTATCAATGAAAATTTTTCTGACGGAAGTTAGGAAATCAGATTTTCGATTCTTGTCTAGCGCTTCAGTCCTCTCCTCAGCCATCAGGGGCTCAATGTATGGAGGTAATCGGTCTGATGGTAGCGGCCACGGACATCATCCCGTTTGCCCGTTTCCACCTCAGACCTCTGCAGTTATGCATGCTCAGGCAGTGGAATGGAGATTATGCGGATCTGTCTCCACGATTACATCTGGAACAGGAGACGAGGAATTGGTGGTTGTCTCAGGATCATCTATCCCAGGGAACCTGCTTCCGCAGACACACCTGGGTAATTGTGATGACAGACACCAGCCTATTGGGATGGGGAGTAGTCTGGGGCTCTAAAGGCTCAGGGGACATGGACTTGGTCGGAGTCTGTTCTACCCATGAACATTCTAGAGCTGAGAGCTCTTCTGGCCGGGCCTCGGCTCGGTTTATCCGGTTCCAGTCAGACAACATAACTTCAGTGGCTTACATCAACCATCAGGGGTAAACTCTGAGTTCCTTGGCCATGACAGAGGTAGCCAAGATAATTCAGTTGGCGGAGACCCACAACTGTTGTCTGTCGGCAATCCACATCCCAGGAGTGGATAACTGGGAGGTGGATTTTCTGAGCAGACAAACCTTTCACCCGGGGGAATGGGAACTCCATCCGGAAGGGTTTTCCAGCTTGATTCTCAAATGGGGACAGCCGGAGCTATATCTCATGGCATCTCGGCAGAATGCCAAGCTCCTGAGGTATGGGTCGAGGTCGAGGGATCCTCAGGCTGTACTGATGGATGCTCTGGCGGTACCTTGGAATTTAAGTCTCGCATACCTATTTCCTGGCTTGCTCTTCTACCTCGGGTCATTGCTCGAATCCAACGAGAGGGCGTCGGTGATCCTCATTGCACCGGCGTGGCCTTGCAGAATTTGGTATGCAGACCTGGTGGAGATGTCATCTCTTCCACCTCTTCCATTGAGAAAGGACCTTCTTCTTCAAGGGCCCTTCCTTCATCTAAATCTAGTTTCTCTGAAGCTGAATGCTTGGATATTTAGCGCTTAATTTTATCCAAGCATGGATCATTGTGGTCATTGAGACCATAATTCAGGCTCTTAAGCCTGTGACTAGAAAGATTTACCATAAGATATCGCATAAATATCTGTATTGGTGTGAAACCAAAGACTACTCTTTGAGTAGAGTTCGGATTCCTAGAATTGTGTCTTCCCCAAGCGGGTTTGGAGAAGGGTTTATCGGCAAGCTCCCTAAAGGGTCAAATATCTGCTTTGTCTATTTTGTTACATAAACGTCTGGCGGATGTCCTAGACGTGCAATCATTCTGTCAGGCCTTGGTCAGGATCAGGCCTGTGTTTAAAGGGACAGTATACACATTTTCATATAACTGCATGTATTAGACACTACTTTAAAAATATGATGCACAGATACTGATATAAAAATCCAGTATAAAACTGTTTAAAAACTTACTTAAAAGCACTGTTTAGCTCTGTTGAAAAGGTAGCTGGAACGCCCACTACAAGTGGGAAATAAGACACTTGCCCTTCTTTTGCATATAAAAAGTCCCTTTACACAAACGGAGCAAGCTGGAGTAGGTAGCGGACGGTATTAAAAACTTTGGGGGCTTGGTTAGGAGTCTAAAAATCAGAGCAATGTTATTTAAAAATAAGCAAAACTATAAATTTCTTAAAAAAACAAACAAAAAAAACTTTGTCTATATAGATCTACAAAACATTTATGCAAAGAAAATGTGTGTCGCTTTAAGCCGGTTATTCCTCCCTGGAGTCTTAACCTAGCTCTTCAAGTTGTTCAACATACTCGGTTTGATACTATGCATTCCTTAGATATTAAGTTGTTCTCTTGGAAAGTGTTGTTTCTTGTTGCTATTTCATCTGCTCGTAGAGTTTCATAGCTCTCGGCATTACAGTATGCAGTCTCCTTTCCTTATCTTTCATTCAGATAAGGTAGTTTTAAGTTAGGGTTTCTCCCTAAAGTGGTTTCGGATCGGAACATTAATCAGGAGATTGTTGTTCCTTCCTTGTGTCCTAAACCACCTTCTCGGAAGGAACGTCTGCTGCACAATCTAGACGTGGTGCGTGCATTGAAATTCTTTTTGCAGATGACTAAGGATTTTCGTCAGTCTTCTGCTCTGTGGTCTTCTCTGGGAAACGTATCATTCGCTTTGTCTACGAGACTGCTGGACAGCAGCCTCCTGAGAGTTACGGCTCATTTTACGAGGGCTGTTTCTGCTTCCTGGGCATTCAAAAAGGCTGTAACTTGGTCCTCTCCACACTTTCAAAATTCTATACATTTGATACTTATGCCTCGGCTGAGGCTTCTTTTGGGAGAAAGGTTCTTCAAGCAGTGGTGCCTTCCGTTTAGGTTCCCTGTCTTGTCCCTCCCTTATCTGTGTACTCTAGCTTGGGTATTGGTTCCCAATAGTAATTAGATGATCTGTGGACTTACCGTGTCATTATAAAGAAAATAAAATTATGCTTACCTGATGAATTTATTTATTTCTTGACACAGTGAGTCCACGGCCCGCCCTGTTTTACGAAGACAGGTTTTTGTCATGTTATAAACCTCAGGCACCTCTGCACCTTGTTGCTTCCTTTCTCTCCTTTTACTTCGGTCGAATGACTGGGGTTGGAGGGAAGGGAGGTGATATTTAACAGCTTTGCTGTGGTGCTCTTTGCCGCCTCCTGCTGGGCAGGAGTGATCTTCCCAATAATAATTATATGATCCGTGGACTCACCGTGTCAAGAAATAAATTTATTAGGTAAGCATAAATTGTTTTCTCGCAAACATTAGCAGCTGTGTATAGAAGTTACTTCTGGGTGTGCAATGTATTCCTCTGCTGATTTGTGTACCAACTTCTGCCTGAACGTACTATGCTTTTGGATCTCAATTTTGTTCCTGTACTGCCCGTATCCCTTTTGACTACCACTTTTGGATTCTAATTTTGTACTGTTCATGGCCCGTCTGGTTATGACCCCTGGTTTGTACTTGACTTCTCTTTTGGTTCTGCTTCTGTAATTGCGGTTACCTACCTGTTGCCAGCTCTGCTTGTCTAACCACATCTTGGCCTGTCATTTAAATGATCACTTCCTGGTTTTTATGCTTTGTGCTGGGTCAGTGTTTATTTCAATGTAACTTCCCAAACGGACATTATCCTACTTGTCCTGATATTCGCTTCTGGCTGTATGTGTATATATCCTCTCTCCCCCACCCAGAAAAAAGTTTGTCCAAGTCATTTTGGACCTTTTTCACAAATGCTTCTAAATTTAAAAATAAATACATAAATCAATATTTCCCCTCATTCCCTCTCCTCCTAGCTCTCAATATTTTTGTTTGATGTGAAAATACATTTTTGTGGTTGCATAGGTTGGACATTGATATCTAGATATAATTTTATTAGACTCAACTTTAAAATCTATTAAAGCTCATTTATATGCTGCTGCATCTTAACTATAAAACAGAAATACTAGATGCAAGTCATTGTTAAGTATTTTGTATGTAGTGTAGAAAAACAAAATTTATTCTTTATTTTCTTTCCTGGCATGGAGAGTCCACATTCATTCAATTACTAGTGGGAATTCAACTCCTGGCCACCAGGGGGAGGCAAAGAACACCCCAGCAAAGCTGTTAAATATCACTCCCACTTACCATAAACCCCCAGTCATTCAGCCTAAGGAATATGGAAAGAGAAGATTACACAAAGGGTATAGAGGTTCCTGAGGCTGAAAAAGACAAAAACTGTCTTAATAATAAATTAAGGGCGGTTCGTGGTCTCTCCATGCCAGGATAGAAAGTAATTTATCTGGTAAGCATACATTTTTTTTTCTTTCCAATGGCATGGTGAGTCCATGAATCCATTCAATTACTAGTGGGAACCAATACCCAAGCTAGAGGACACAGAATTTCGCTGGTCTCGAGCTCTGAAATAAAACTCCAATACAAATATGGCAGTAACGCACTAATACAGGCACATAGCGATAATAAAATACCCAGCCTGAATCAGGAAAACAATTAGGTTATCTGTTCTGACAAAACAGACCACAACTAGAATAACCTACTTAAAGGGACAGTCAACACCAGAATTTTTGTTGTTTAATAAGATAGATAATCCCTTTATTTACTATTCCCCAGTTTTGCATAACCAACAGTTATATTAATAAACGTTTTACCTTTGTGATTAACTTGTATCTAAGATTTTCTGACAGCCCCCTGATCACATGACATTTTATTTATCTATTGACTTTCATTTTAACCAATTAGTGCAGTATCTGCCACAAGCCACGGGCGTGATCACAATGTTATCTAATATGGATAACATGAACTAGTTCTTCCCTGTTGTGAAAAGCAAATAAAAAAGCATGTGATAAGAGGTGGCCTTCAAGGACTTAGAAATTATTATATGAGCCTTCCTAGGTTTAGCTTTCAGCTAAGAATACCAAGAGGACAAAGCAGAATTGGTGCTAAAAGTAAATTGAAAATTTGTTTAAAATTACATGCCCTATCTAAATCATGAAAGTATTTTTTAGACTTGACTGTCCCTTTAAGCCCGCTATAGTAACCTTTCTTAAAGCTACCACGATTTTAAGCCAAAGAGAAATTTCTTTAAGTTAAAAGGATGGGATCCGTTACAACACTGCCCTAGCGTATCTAGTGACTCCTTTAATGTACGCTATGAGGCGGCAGAAATATATAACATACTGCACTAGACATCTCCAGGGCAAACACTACCCTTACATGTGCACATGATCTCCATGGTAGCAGAGGATGGTTGATAGTCCTGTACTCGCCCCCATCCATAAAAAAAAAAACCCAGCCGCAGTAAGTTGAAACTCAGCCGAATAATGATATATAAAACGGCAATATGGTTCTGACTGGCCACATACTAGAACGCGAAGCAGTCTAACTTCCACAATTGCTACCTCTGGGGGAGGAGAAAAACTAACAGGGAGAAACTGCCTTACTTTGCTAAAGGCCAAACCTGCTCCATAAACTCACAGGCGCCAGAAATAAAATTGCCATCAAACTACACTGTTGAAAAACCTTTTAATGCCACAGTGCATTAAATAGTACATGAGATCTGTATCCCTTAATAAGTGTCCCCTTGTAGAGAAAGCATCTATACAAAAGTACCGGGCAGAGATAGGAGCGTGATGGAATATAATTATGTCTTCTTTACATCACTAGCCTTTAAATGTTTTATAGCCAAGTGGGGGAGATCTGTACAGTCCCCACACCTCATAAAACCTGGGTCTGTACTACTCGGACTCGTCATAAGGCTATAAAAGCAGCAATCTTTGTCATGGTTGCTTAATCCAAGAAGCTGCTCCGCCGCAAATATCCCAAACTTGCGGATATTATAAATAAATTATAAAATACATACCCCTTCTAAGGGAAGCAGTTCCTACTAGGTCCCTGATAATCCCAGTCCTTCCACTGATACTTCTTGTAGTATGAAATATATAAGAAAGGACTTGCCCTCCAGGGTCTTCTGATGTGTAGCAGTCACAGATGCTCCAGGTCTGTTAGCCTCATCCAACTGCTTTTCTTGTATCTTCAGGTCCCTGTCAGCGGAGTAACCAACCCTGGTTTTCTATATAGGGGTTAGCATAAATTGTTGGGGGGGGGGGGAAGAGGAGGAGTAAGGACTACCTCACCAACCTCCCAACAGCTTAAAGTCACCATTACTCTTACTAAAGAGGATTACATGGACACAGCATTGCCCCAAACCTTGCTTGCAGACAAATTACCCATTAATGGATTAAACTTGATTTTCTTCAGACACCATCTTCGCACACCACCTGTGATGTACACAGGCAAAGAATGACTGGGTGTTAATGGGAAGTGGGAGTGATACTAACAGCTTTGCTGGGGTGTTCTTTGCCGCCTCCTGGTGACCAGGAGTTGAATTCCCACTAGTAATTAAATGGATTCGTGGACTCTCCATGCCATTGGAAAGAAAATGTATTTATAGAATTAGCCAATAGATGGCGCTATGTATAAGGCTTTTAGCTTTCCGCAGTAACTTTTCACTGTAACTGGCAATAAATTGGTATGTCTGGCTTTTTTATGCATAAAAGTGGACAGAAGGGATAGCATGGCGGGCCCTATTGCAGTTATTGCTAACCTTGGTACACCTGTTTTTTTGGAACTAAATTTCCCATGATGCTCTACTGGACTTCAGCCTCATGGAAAATGTAGTTTCAAAACATCTGGGGTGCAAAGGTTAGCCATCACAGCCCTATCTGGTTGTTAAAATGAGTTGCATTTTTTAGGCTCACACCTATTTTCTTGGCAGTTGTAGTAAGGGGGAGTTTGCTTTTATTTGCCAGACTGTAATGAAAACTGGTCTGTTTTCCTATATGCTCTTCTACTTTCCACAGAGAAGATAGTGATGAGGATGAAGAGGAAGAGTTTGGGGATTTTCGTCTTGTGTCTGATGGTGGATCAAACAGTGAAGGAGTAAGTCGTGATTTTTTTTTTAAAAACGAGGGAGTATTTGTAGTCATTGTTTTTATTGGGAAATCTTCAATGCATAACAGGCTATTTTAAAAGACACTTAAAGGGACACTCAAGTCAAAATTAAACTTTCAATAAATGCCTCATATAAATTGAGTAAACCTTTACAGAAGAGTTTACTAATCAAGCAGTTTAACAACCCTTGAAATATCGAGTTCTTGGCTTCTTTAAAATAACGTGTTTCCTTAAGATAGGAATAATCTTATATGGTTAATATAGTTTTAGAGTTGTGTGCTTAGAACTCAATATTTCCTTTTAGTAAGCAGTATGTTGCTCATTTTGACATTTTTATTCATACTAACAGGAACATTAACCACGACTTTCGAATCCCCTTTTTCTGTAAATTTCCCTTGTTAAAGGGATATTAAACCCAATTTTTTTTAAATTTATTTGATAAAGCATGAATGTAAGGTTAATGTAGCCACTAATCGGCGAGTGCTACCCATGGTTTTGTGCCAATAATGTGTTGACTTTTAAACTTGCATACCTACTTTTTCAAATAAAGATGCCAAGAGAACGAAGTAAAATTTATAATAGAAGTACATTAGAAAGTTGCTTAAAATTGCATACACTGTCTGAATCATAAAGGAAAAGAATGGTCTAATACCCCTTTAAATGTCTAATCAGAATTACTGCCCGCTTCATTACATTGGATTTATTAATTTACATATAGGATATTAGGAGTCCTGTTTTTTCCTCCTGCTTCATTTTAATTGGTCTCCTTACACTTATAAAGTAGTAGTCTAGAAGAAGCTAAATGTTGGTATAACTAAACTGTGTAGGAATAGAACTCAGATGCTGACTCCTATCCACTAGTAAATAAACTGTTTGCAAACAAGGGAGAAGTAACTGAAGATGATAATGAAGATGATAATGAAGATAAAGAAGCATCTGATGAAGAAGAGGAAGCCTTCTTGAGGCCAAAAAAGGGGAACCAAAAAAAGCTGTAAGTATTTTATAGAGATATATATCTATATATCTAGATATCTATATAGAGATTCTCTATCCGCGCACACACACACACACACACACACACACACACACACACACACACACACACACACACACACACACACACACACACACGGGCCTGGAAAGGTCACAGTAACTTTTTAATTGCTTTAAATCCATAGTGCATGTTTGGTCTTCAAGAGAGATTGAGATTCTTAATATCTATCTGTGTTTAACATTGCATAATTATAACCTTAGTATTGTCCTTTACTATTGCAGTTTATCCTACATTTCTCCATTGTTATAAATATTGTATTGCAGGAGGCTACAACAATTCATGGAGGATGAAGCTGAGCTTTCTGGTAGTGAAGTAGGAAGTGAGGATGAGTATGAGGGGGATGAAGATGATGAATATGAAGAAGAAGCCATTGATGAAGACCTCCCTTCAGATGAGGAACTACAGGACCAAGTCAACAAAATTCACATGTTAGTGCATTTTTGTATTTATGAACATGGGACATCACCTATATGTTTGAAATGTGATCTGTTTTGTTAATATTTATATCACATAATTTGCTAAGTGTCTCAGTACCAAACTGAGACCCTCTAATTAGAATAGCTTATACAATTACCTGCTGATTTTAGTAAGTTAAGAATAAGAGCATATAACATTTCAATTATAATGTCCCTTTATTATGCATATACAACTTTGTTCTCTCTATGCTCATTTTAGTTTTTGTGACTTGCATGAAATTAGTTTCATATTTTGTCTGCACTGTGTTTTAGGAAGGTTACTATGGATGAAGACCAGAGAAGGCTGCGTTTGTACCAAGAGCGTTACCTAGCTGATGGAGACCTCCACAGTGATGGGCCTGGAAGAATGAGGAAATTTAGGTGGAAGAATCTAGGTATACCCCAAATGAAAAATAAAATTTAATGCTGAAATATTTAAAATGACACAAAAATGTGTGCAATTCCCAAATTTAAGGTATGGGAAGTTGGATATATATATTTTTTTTTTTACATAAATCATGTTTACTAAACGTTAGAACTTTCTGTGTTGGAATCAGGGCCAATGAAGGTGCAGCGCCAGCAGTTAATTTTTCATAGGCCTACCCATGGCATGTGCCTGGTGTGCAAAGTAAATAACATTATAGGGCAGTAGGCACAATGCAGTTGGCTTTCTACTTTAGTTCCATTTGATAAAAGGCTCAAGTTTCTTAAAGGAATAGTCTAGTCAAAATTAAACTTTCACGATTCAGATAGAGCATGCAGTTTTAAGCAACTTTCTAATTTACTCCTATTTCTCCTGTTAAGTGTAGTCAGTCCACGGGTCATCCATTACTTATGGGATTATATCTCCTCCCTAACAGGAAGTGCAAGAGGATCACCCAAGCAGAGCTGCTATATAGCTCCTCCCCTCTACGTCATACCCAGTCATTCTCTTGCACCTAACTAATAGATAGGACGTGTGAGAGGACTGTGGTTGTTAAACTTAGTTTTTATTTCTTCAATCAAAAGTTTGTTATTTTAAACAGCACCGGAGTGTGTTGTTTTTTCTCAGGCAGCATTAGAAGAAGAATCTACCTGAGTTTGTGTATGATCTTAGCGGTCGTAACTAAGATCCATTTGCTGTTCTCGGCCATTCTGAGGAGCGAGGTAACTTCAGAACAGGGGACAGCGGGCAGGGTTCACCTGCAAGGAGGTATGTTGCAGTATATTATTTTCTAAGGAATGGAATTGACTGAGAAAATACTGCTAATACCGATGTAATGTAAGTGCAGCCTTAAATGCAGTAGTAGCGACTGGTATCAAGCTGATATGTATGTATGTTGGCACTGAGGTATTTCTGGGGAATGGCACTTCACTAAGAAAATACTGTATACATATAACTTATAGCCTATTCTGCAGTGAAAGCGATTAGCAGCAGGCTTTTTAATAACATTTCATAATTTTATATTTAAAACGTTTACTGGCATGTTAATCGTTTTTCTCTGAGGTACTTGGTGATAAAACTTTATGGGCATTATTTCTCCTGTTAAGTGTGATCAGTCCACGGGTCATCATTACTTCTGGGATATTGCTCCTCCCCAACAGGAAGTGCAAGAGGATTCACCCAGCAGAGCTGCCATATAGCTCCTCCCCTCTACGTCACCTCAAGTCATTCTCTTGCACCCAACGACTAGATAGGATGTGTGAGAGGACTATGGTGATTATACTTAGTTTTATACCTTCAATCAAAAGTTTGTTATTTTATAATAGCACCGGAGTGTTATTCCTTCTCTGGTAGAATTTGAAGAAGAATCTACCTGAGTTTTTACTATGATTTTAGCCGGCGTAGTTAAGATCATATTGCTGTTTCTCGGCCATCTGAGGAGAGGTAAACTTCAGATCAGGGGACAGCGGGCAGATTAATCTGCAAAGAGGTATGTAGCAGCTTATTATTTTCTGACAATGGAATTGATGAGAAAATTCTGCCATACCGATATAATGTAAACTCAGCCTTAAATGCAGTAGCAGCAACTGGTATCAGGCTGTCATGTATGTATATTTTAGACTTCAGTATTCTGGGGAATGGCACTTCACTGGAATTATACTGTGTGCATAAGACTTTAGCCTAATTTGCAGGGACTAGCAACAGGCTTTTTAATAACACTTAATTTATGTTAAACGTTTTTTGCTGGCATGTAAAATCGTTTCATTTCTGAGGTACTGGGTGAATAAAATATTTTGGGCACTATTTTTTTCCACTTGGCAGTTGTTTTATTTAATTTATGACAGTTTACTGATCTCTCTCACTGTTGTGTGTGAGGGGGAGGGGCCGTTTTTGGCGCTTTTGCTACGCTCCAAAAAATTCAGTCAGAAGCTCACTGTACTTCCTGCATGATCCGGTTCATCTCTACAGAACTCAGGGGTCTTCAAAACTTGTTTTGAGGGAGGTAATCACTCACAGCAGAGTTGTGAGATTGTAGTTGACTGTGATAAAAAACGTTTATTTCTGTAACTTTTTTTTTCTGCTATCAGGGTTAGTTATCCTTTGCTAATGGGAACAAGCCTTTGCTAAAATTGTGTTTTTTTACAAAGATTTGATGCTATAACCTTTCAGTTTATTAACTTTCAACTGTCATAACTCTTTCTGTGCTTCTTATAGGCACAGTACGTTTTCTTATTATAATAAATTACTTGAAAAGTATTTCCAAGTTGCTAGTTTATTTGCTAGTGTGTTAAACATGTCTAATTCAGAGGAAGACATCTGTGCTATATGTGCTAATGCCAAAGTGGAGCCCAATAGAAATTTATGTACTAACTACATTGATGCTACTTTAAATAAGAGTCAATCTGTACAAATTGAACACATTTCACCAAACAACGAGGGGAGAGTTATGCCGACTAACTCGCCTCACGTGTCAGTACCTGCATCTCCCGCTCGGGAGGTGCGTGATATTGTGGCGCCGAGTACATCTGGGCGGCCATTACAAATCACATTACAGGATATGGCTACTGTTATGACTGAAGTTTTGGCTAAATTACCAGAACTAAGAGGTAAGCGTGATCACTCTGGGATGAGAACAGAGTGCGCTGATAATGTTAGGGCCATGTCAGATACTGCGTCACAACTTGCAGAACATGAGGACGGAGAGCTTCATTCTGCGGCTGACGGTTCTGATCCAAATAGATTGGATTCAGATATTTCAAATTTAAGCTGGAAAACCTCCGTGTATTACTAGGGGAGGTGTTAGCGGCTCTGAATGATTGTAACACAGTTGCAATACCAGAGAAAATGTGTAGGTTGGATAAATATTTTGCGGTACCGTCGAGTACTGACGTTTTTCCTATACCTAAGAGACTTACTGAAATTGTTACTAAGGAGTGGGATAGACCCGGTGTGCCGTTCTCACCCCCTCCGATATTTAGAAAGATGTTTCCAATAGACACCACCACACGGGACTTATGGCAAACGGTCCCTAAGGTGGAGGGAGCAGTTTCTACTTTAGCTAAGCGTACCACTATCCCGGTGGAGGATAGCTGTGCCTTTTCAGATCCAATGGATAAAAAGTTAGAGGGTTACCTTAAGAAAATGTTTGTTCAACAAGGTTTTATATTGCAACCCCTTGCATGCATTGCGCCTGTCACGGCTGCAGCAGCATTTTGGTTTGAGTCTCTGGAAGAGACACTTGAATCAGCTCCATTAGATGAGATTACACACAAGCTTAAAGCTCTTAAGTTAGCTAACTCATTTATTTCAGATGCCGTAGTACATTTAACTAAGCTTACGGCTAAGAATTCCGGATTCGCCATTCAGGCGCGCAGAGCACTGTGGCTAAAATCCTGGTCAGCTGACGTTACTTCTAAGTCTAAATTACTTAATATACCTTTCAAAGGGCAGACCTTATTCGGGCCCGGATTGAAAGAAATTATCGCTGACATTACAGGAGGTAAAGGCCATGCCCTGCCTCAAGACAGAGCCAAACCTAAGGCTAGACAATCTAATTTTCGTTCCTTTCGGAATTTCAAAGCAGGAGCAGCATCAACTTCCTCTGCTCCAAAACAAGAAGGATCTGTTGCTCGCTACAGACAAGGCTGGAGACCTAACCAGTCCTGGAACAAGGGCAAGCAGGCCAGGAAACCTGCTGCTGCCCCTAAAACAGCATGAATTGAGGGCCCCCGATCCGGGAACGGATCTAGTGGGGGGCAGACTTTCTCTCTTCGCCCAGGCTTGGGCAAGAGATGTCCAGGATCCCTGGGCGCTAGAGATAATATCTCAGGGATACCTTCTGGACTTGAAATACTCTCACCCAAGAGAGAGATTTCATCTGTCAAGGTTGTCAACAAACCAAATAAAGAAAGAGGCGTTTCTACGCTGCGTACAAGAGCTTTTATTAATGGGAGTAATCCATCCAGTTCCACGGTCGGAACAGGGACAAGGGTTTTACTCAAATCTGTTTGTGGTTCCCAAAAAAGAGGGAACTTTCAGGCCAATCCTGGATTTAAAGATCCTAAACAAATTCCTAAGAGTTCCATCGTTCAAAATGGAGACTATTCGGACAATTTTACCCATGATCCAAAAGGGTCAGTACATGACCACAGTGGATTTAAAAGATGCTTACCTTCACATACCGATCCACAAAGATCATTACCGGTATCTAAGGTTTGCCTTTCTAGACAGGCATTACCAGTTTGTAGCTCTTCCATTCGGATTGGCTACGGCTCCAAGAATCTTCACAAAGGTTCTGGGTGCTCTTCTGGCGGTACTAAGACCGCGAGGAATTTCGGTAGCTCCGTACCTAGACGACATTCTGATACAAGCTTCAAGCTTTCAAACTGCCAAGTCTCATACAGAGTTAGTACTGGCATTTCTAAGGTCGCATGGATGGAAGGTGAACGAAAAGAAGAGTTCTCTCTTTCCACTCACAAGAGTTCCCTTCCTGGGGACTCTTATAGATTCTGTAGAAATGAAAATTTACCTGACAGAAGACAGGTTATCAAAACTTCTAAATGCTTGCCGTGTCCTTCATTCCATTCAACACCCGTCAGTGGCTCAATGCATGGAGGTAATCGGCTTAATGGTAGCGGCAATGGACATAGTACCCTTTGCACGCCTACACCTCAGACCGCTGCAATTGTGCATGCTAAGTCAGTGGAATGGGGATTACTCAGACTTGTCCCCTTCTCTGAATCTGGATCAAGAGACCAGAAATTCTCTTCTATGGTGGCTTTCTCGGCCACATCTGTCCAGGGGGATGCCATTCAGCAGGCCAGACTGGACAATTGTAACAACAGACGCCAGCCTACTAGGTTGGGGCGCCGTCTGGAATTCTCTGAAGGCTCAGGGACAATGGAATCAGGAGGAGAGTCTCCTACCAATAAACATTCTGGAATTGAGAGCAGTTCTCAATGCCCTTCTGGCTTGGCCCCAGTTGACAACTCGGGGGTTCATCAGGTTTCAGTCGGACAACATCACGATTGTAGCCTACATCAACCATCAGGGAGGGACAAGAAGCTCCCTAGCAATGATGGAAGTATCAAAGATAATTCGCTGGGCAGAGTCTCACTCTTGCCACCTGTCAGCAATCCACATCCCGGGAGTGGAGAACTGGGAGGCGGATTTTTTAAGTCGTCAGACTTTTCATCCGGGGGAGTGGGAACTTCATCCGGAGGTCTTTGCCCAAATACTTCGTCATTGGGGCAAACCAGAGATAGATCTCATGGCGTCTCGACAGAACGCCAAGCTTCCTCGTTATGGGTCAAGATCCAGGGATCCGGGAGCGGTCCTGATAGATGCCTTGACAGCACCTTGGACCTTCAGGATGGCTTATGTGTTTCCACCCTTCCCGATGCTTCCTCGATTGATTGCCAGAATCAAACAGGAGAGAGCATCAGTGATTCTAATAGCGCCTGCATGGCCACGCAGGACTTGGTATGCAGATCTGGTGGACATGTCATCCTGTCCACCTTGGTCTCTACCTCTGAAACAGGACCTTCTGATACAGGGTCCTTTCAAACATCAAAATCTAATTTCTCTGAAGCTGACTGCTTGGAAATTGAACGCTTGATTTTATCAAAACGTGGTTTTTCTGAGTCAGTTATTGATACCTTAATACAGGCTATTAAGCCTGTTACCAGAAAGATTTACCATAAAATATGGCGTAAATACCTATATTGGTGCGAATCCAAAGGTTACTCTTGGAGTAAGGTTAGGATTCCTAGGATATTGTCTTTTCTACAAGAAGGTTTAGAAAAGGGTTTATCCGCTAGTTCCTTAAAGGGACAGATCTCAGCTCTGTCCATTCTGTTGCACAAACGTCTGTCAGAAGTTCCAGACGTTCAGGCTTTTTGTCAGGCTTTGGCCAGGATTAAGCCTGTGTTTAAAACTGTTGCTCCGCCATGGAGTTTAAACCTTGTTCTTAACGTTTTACAGGGCGTTCCGTTTGAACCCCTTCATTCCATTGATATAAAGTTGTTATCTTGGAAAGTTCTATTTTTAATGGCTATTTCCTCGGCTCGAAGAGTCTGAGTTATCAGCCTTACATTGTGATCCTCCTTATTTGATTTTTCACTCGGATAAGGTAGTTCTGCGTACTAAACCTGGGTTCTTACCTAAGGTAGTCACTAACAGGAATATCAATCAAGAGATTGTTGTTCCATCCTTGTGTCCAAATCCTTCTTCAAGGTAGGAACGACTTCTGCACAATCTGGATGTAGTTCGTGCCCTAAAATTTTATTTACAGGCAACTAAAGATTTTCGACAAACGTCTTCCCTGTTTGTCGTTTACTCTGGTCAGAGGAGAGGTCAAAAAGCTTCTGCTACCTCTCTCTTTTTGGCTTCGTAGCATAATACGTTTAGCTTATGAGACTGCTGGACAGCAGCCTCCTGAAAGAATTACAGCTCATTCCACTAGAGCTGTGGCTTCCACTTGGGCCTTTAAGAATGAGGCCTCTGTTGAACAGATTTGCAAGGCTGCAACTTGGTCTTCGCTTCATACTTTTTACAAATTTGACACTTTTGCTTCTTCGGAGGCTATTTTTGGGAGAAAGGTTCTTCAGGCAGTGGTTCCTTCTGTATAGAGAGCCTGCCTGTCCCTCCCGTCATCCGTGTACTTTTGCTTTGGTATTGGTATCCCAGAAGTAATGATGACCCGTGGACTGATCACACTTAACAGGAGAAAACATAATTTATGCTTACCTGATAAATTCCTTTCTCCTGTAGTGTGATCAGTCCACGGCCCGCCCTGTTTTTTACGGCAGGTAAATAAATATTTTTTAAATTATACTCCAGTCACCACTACACCCTTTGGCTTCTCCTTTCTCGTTGGTCCTTGGTCGAATGACTGGAGGTGACGTAGAGGGGAGGAGCTATATGGCAGCTCTGCTGGGTGAATCCTCTTGCACTTCCTGTTGGGGAGGAGCAATATCCCAGAAGTAATGACCCGTGGACTGATCACACTACAGGAGAAAGGAATTTATCAGGTAAGCATAAATTATGTTTTTTCCACATGGCTGTCGTTTGTTTATGAATAAAATCAGTTTACTGAGCTTCCCCACTGTTGTATTATGAGTGGGAGGGGCCTATTTTGGCGCTTTATTGCGCATCAAAAATTAAGTCAGTCTTCCTATTTCTTCCTGCATTATCCAGGACGTCTCTACAGAGCCCAGGGATCTCCAAAACTAGTTTTGAGGGAGGTAATCACTCACAGCAGACCTGTGAGATTGTGCTTTGACTGTGATAAAAACGCTTATATTTTAAATTGTTATCCGTTTTTGGGTACTAAGGGGTTAATCATCCATTTGCTGGTGGGTGCAATCCTTTGCTAACTTAATACATTTACTGTGAAAATTTGGTTGCTATAACTAATTTGGTTCATTGTTATTTCAACTGTGACAGTTTTGTGTGCTTTTTAAAGGCACAGTAACGTTTTTTATATTGCTTTATTTGAAAAGTAATTTCCAAGCTTGCTAGTCTAATTGCTAGTTTGTTTAAACATGTCTGACACAGAGGAATCTCTTTGTGCAATATGTTCAAAGGCCAATGTGGAGCCCAATAGAAATTTGTGTACTAATTGCATTGATGCTACTTTAAATAAAAGCCAATCTGTACATGTAAAGAAAATTTCACCAGACAACGAGGGGGAAGTTATGCCGACTAACTCTCCTCACGTGTCAGTACCTGCATCTCCCGCTCAGGAGGTGCGTGATATTGTGGCGCCAAGTACATCAGGGCGGCCCTTACAAATCACTTTGCAAGACATGACTAATGTTATGACTGAAGTTTTATCTAAATTGCCAGAACTTAGAGGTAAACGCGACCACTCTGGGGTGAGAACAGAGTGCGCTGATAATAATAGGGCCATGTCTGATACTGCGTCACAATTTGCAGAACATGAGGACGGAGAGCTTCATTCTGTGGGTGACGGATCTGATCCAAATAAACTGGATTCAGACATTTCAAATTTTAAATTTAAGCTTGTGAACCTCCGTGTGTTACTAGGGGAGGTATTAGCGGCTCTGAATGATTGTAACACGGTTGCAATTCCAGAGAAAATATGTAGGCTGGATAAATATTTTGCGGTACAGACGTGTACTGACGTTTTTCCTTTACCTAAAAGGCTTACAGAAATTAACAAGGAGTGGGATAGACCCGGTGTGCCTTTTTCACCCCCTCCTATATTTAGGAAAATGTTTCCAATAGACGCCACCACACGGGACTTATGGCAGACGGTCCCTAAGGTGGAGGGAGCAGTTTCTACTCTGGCTAAGCGCACCACTATCCCGGTGGAGGATAGCTGTGCTTTTTCAGATCCAATGGATAAAAGGTTAGAGGGTTACCTTAAGAAAATGTTTGTTCAACAAGGTTTTATATTACAACCCCTTGCATGCGTATTGCGCCTGTCACTGCTGCGGCGGCATTCTGGTTTGAGTCTCTGGAAGAGACCATTAGCTCAGCTCCGTTGGATGAGATTATAGACAAGCTTAGAGTCCTTAAGCTAGCTAATTCATTTATTTCTGATGCCGTAGTACACTTAACTAAACTTACGGCTAAGAACTCCGGATTCGCCATTCAAGCGCGCAGAGCGCTGTGGCTTAAATCCTGGTCAGCCGATGTGACTTCTAAATCTAAATTGCTTCACATACCTTTCAAAGGGCAGACATTATTCGGGCCCGGTTTGAAAGAAATTATCGCTGACATTACTGGAGGTAAGGGCCATGCCCTGCCTCAAGACAGAGCCAAACCAAGGGCTAGACAGTCTAATTTTCGTGCCTTTCGTAACTTCAAGGCAGGAGCAGCATCAACTTCCTCCGCTCCAAAACAGGAAGGAACTGTTGCTCGCTACAGACAGGGCTGGAAACCTAACCAGACCTGGAACAAGGGCAAGCAGGCCAGAAAACCTGCTGCTGCCCCTAAGACAGCATGAAGTGAGGGCCCCCGATCCGGAAACGGATCTAGTGGGGGGCAGACTTTCTCTCTTCGCCCAGGCTTGGGCAAGAGATGTCCAGGATCCCTGGGCGTTAGAGATCATATCTCAGGGATATCTTCTGGACTTCAAAGCTTCTCCTCCAAAAGGGAGATTTCATCTTTCAAGGTTATCAGCAAACCAGATAAAGAAAGAGGCTTTTCTACGCTGTGTACAAGACATTTTACTAATGGGAGTGATCCACCCGGTTCCGCGGTCGGAACACGGACAAGGGTTTTACTCAAATCTGTTTGTGGTTCCCAAGAAAGAGGGAACCTTCAGACCAATCTTGGACTTAAAGATCCTAAACAAATTCCTAAGAGTTCCATCGTTCAAAATGGAAACTATTCGGACAATCTTACCTATGATCCAAAAGGGTCAGTACATGACCACAGTGGATTTAAAGGATGCCTACCTTCACATACCGATTCACAAAGATCATTACCGGTACCTAAGGTTTGCCTTCCTAAACAGGCATTACCAGTTTGTAGCTCTTCCCTTCGGGTTAGCTACTGCTCCAAGAATCTTTACAAAGGTTCTGGGTTCTCTTCTGGCGGTACTAAGACCGCGAGGAATATCGGTAGCTCCGTACCTAGACGACATTCTGATACAAGCGTCAAGTTTCCAAGCTGCCAAGTCTCATACAGAGTTAGTGCTGGCATTTCTAAGGTCACATGGGTGGAAGGTGAATGAAGAAAAGAGTTCTCTATTGCCACTCACAAGAGTTCCCTTCTTAGGGACTCTTATAGATTCTGTAGAAATGAAAATTTACCTGACAGAGGACAGGTTAACAAAACTCCTAAATGCTTGCCGTGTCCTTCATTCCATTCCACACCCGTCAGTGGCTCAATGCATGGAGGTAATCGGCTTAATGGTAGCGGCAATGGACATAGTACCCTTTGCACGCCTGCATCTCAGACCACTGCAATTATGCATGCTAAGTCAGTGGAATGGGGATTACTCAGATTTGTCCCCTATGCTGAATCTGGATCAAGAGACCAGAAATTCTCTTCTATGGTGGCTCTCTCGGCCACATCTGTCCAAGGGGATGCCCTTCAGCAGACCAGATTGGACGATTGTAACAGACGCCAGCCTGCTAGGTTGGGGCGCTGTCTGGAATTCCCTGAAGACTCAGGGATCATGGACTCAGGAGGAGAGTCTCCTTCCAATAAACATTCTGGAATTAAGAGCAGTTTTCAATGCCCTTCTGGCTTGGCCTCAGTTGGCAACTCTGAGGTTCATCAGGTTTCAGTCGGACAACATCACGACTGTGGCTTACATCAACCATCAGGGAGGGACAAGGAGTTCCCTAGCGATGATGGAAGTCTCAAAGATAATTCACTGGGCAGAGTCTCACTCTTGCCACCTATCAGCGATCCACATCCCAGGCGTGGAGAACTGGGAGGCGGATTTCCTAAGTCGCCAGACTTTTCATCCGGGGGAGTGGGAACTTCATCCGGAGGTCTTTGCCCAAATACTTCGGCGTTGGGGCAAACCAGATCTGGATCTCATGGCGTCTCGCCAGAACGCCAAGCTTCCTTGTTACGGATACAGGTCCAGGGACCCGGGAGCGGTTCTGATAGATGCTCTGACAGCACCTTGGGTCTTCAACATGGCTTATGTGTTTCCACCCTTCC
This sequence comes from Bombina bombina, assembly GCF_027579735.1. Taxonomy (NCBI): domain Eukaryota; kingdom Metazoa; phylum Chordata; class Amphibia; order Anura; family Bombinatoridae; genus Bombina; species Bombina bombina. Next base: position 536,875,635 of record NC_069501.1, on the reverse strand, counting down.
CGATGCTTCCTCGATTGATTGCCAAGATCAAACAGGAGAGAGCATCGGTGATTCTAATAGCGCCTGCGTGGCCACGCAGGACCTGGTATGCAGATCTAGTGGACATGTCAGCCTGTCCACCTTGGTCTCTGCCTCTGAGACAGGACCTTCTGATTCAGGGTCCTTTCAAACATCAAAATCTAATTTCTCTGAGGCTGACTGCATGGAGATTGAACGCTTGATTTTATCAAAGCGTGGATTTTCGGAGTCAGTGATTGATACCTTAATACAGGCTAGGAAACCTGTTACCAGGAAAATTTACCATAAAATATGGCGTAAATACTTGCATTGGTGCGAATCCAAGAGTTACTCATGGAGTAAGGTTAGGATTCCTAGGATATTGTCTTTTCTACAAGAAGGTTTAGAAAAGGGTCTATCTGCTAGTTCTTTAAAGGGACAGATCTCAGCTCTGTCCATCCTTTTACACAAACGTCTGTCAGAAGTTCCAGACGTTCAGGCTTTTTGTCAGGCTTTGGCCAGGATTAAGCCTGTGTTTAAGACTGTTGCTCCGCCGTGGAGCTTAAACTTAGTTCTTAACGTTTTACAGGGTGTTCCGTTTGAACCCCTTCATTCCATTGATATCAAGCTGTTATCTTGGAAAGTTCTGTTTTTAATGGCTATTTCCTCGGCTCGAAGAGTCTGAGTTATCGGCCTTACATTGTGATTCTCCTTATCTGATTTTTCATTCAGACAAGGTAGTTCTGCGTACTAAACCTGGGTTCTTACCTAAGGTAGTCACTAACAGGAATATCAATCAAGAGATTGTTGTTCCATCATTGTGCCCTAACCCTTCTTCAAAGAAGGAACGACTTCTGCACAATCTGGACGTCGTCCGTGCCCTGAAATTTTATTTACAGGCAACTAAAGATTTTCGCCAAACTTCTTCCCTGTTTGTCGTTTATTCTGGACAGAGGAGAGGTCAAAAAGCTTCTGCTACCTCTCTCTCTTTCTGGCTTCGTAGCATAATACGTTTAGCCTATGAGACTGCTGGACAGCAGCCTCCTGAAAGAATTACAGCTCATTCTACTAGAGCTGTGGCTTCCACTTGGGCCTTTAAGAATGAGGCCTCTGTTGAACAGATTTGCAAGGCTGCAACTTGGTCTTCACTTCACACTTTTTCCAAATTTTACAAATTTGACACTTTTGCTTCTTCGGAGGCTGTTTTTGGGAGAAAGGTTCTTCAGGCAGTGGTTCCTTCCGTGTAAAGATCCTGCCTGTCCCTCCCGTCATCCGTGTACTTTAGCTTTGGTATTGGTATCCCATAAGTAATGGATGACCCGTGGACTGACTACACTTAACAGGAGAAAACAAAATTTATGCTTACCTGATAAATTCCTTTCTCCTGTAGTGTAGTCAGTCCACGGCCTGCCCTGTTTTTTATGGCAGGTCTAAATTTTAAATTAAACTCCAGTCACCACTGCACCCTATAGTTTCTCCTTTCTCATTTGGTTTCGGTCGAATGACTGGGTATGACGTAGAGGGGAGGAGCTATATAGCAGCTCTGCTTGGGTGATCCTCTTGCACTTCCTGTTAGGGAGGAGATATAATCCCATAAGTAATGGATGACCCGTAGACTGACTACACTACAGGAGAAAGGAATTTATCAGGTAAGCATAAATTTTGTTTTTTTCTTTGTCATTATTTGAAAAAGCAAGAATGTAAGCTTAGGGGCTGGCCCATTTTTGGTTCAGCACCTAGGTAGTGCTTGCTGATTGGTGTCTACATTTAGACACCAATCCGCAATCGCTACCCAGGTGCTGAACTAAAAATGGGCCGGCCCCTAAGCTTACATTCTTTTTCAAATAAAGATACCAAGATAACAAAGACAAATTGAAAATACGAGTAAACTAGAAAGTTGCTTAAAATTCATTGTTATATCTGAATCATGAAAGATTAATTTTGACTAGACTATCCCTTTAATAAAGTTTACAATGGAATTCAATATTTAGCTTATTTATAATTTAGTGCACCTGTTTTATATAATTTTCTCTAGGTTAATGCAATAACTAATTAGAATTGTAAGATTTTTAAAGGGTGTTTTTTGTTTTGTTTTTAAATCTGGATTGCGATTCATAATCAGTGTACTTAATGTAACATTCTAATAAAAACCGATTCTCTGGTTAGCTTGATAACTACTGTCCACTTTAAATGTTTGAAGAAGCTCTATCTTTATATAATTATCTGAAACCTCTAAACTTTTAGTGTGCAAGTTTAACAATAGTATAGGGACATAAGTGCAAAAATAAAATACCCTCCCATGTTAGAGTATTTTATGATTGAAGTCTTGCTTGCATGCAACTGTTAACCCATGCAAAGGCGTTGGCTCCAGAGCAGCAATGTTGTATAAGACTTGGCTGAACACATTTGATGAACTGATTACAACAGGTGTATGTAAACAAATGTAATCCACAGCACCAATTAGGTAAAAGAAAATACCTTTATTTTCACATTACATGCGACGTTTCGGCCTTCACAGCCTTAATCATGCATGATTAAGGCTGTGAAGGCCGAAACGTCGCATGTAATGTGAAAATAAAGGTATTTTCTTTTACCTAATTGGTGCTGTGGATTCCATTTGTCTATGTTGCTGTAAGGGTGGCAGTAACCCTTTCTCCACGGGCATCATACAGAACTAAAACCTGCTTTAAGGAACCAACAGGTGCTGTACTCATTTACTACTTTTTTGACTACAGGTGTATGTAGTTACCAGTCACCAGCTAGTTCCTAGTAGTGCATTGCTGCTCCTGAGTCTACCTAGGTATGCTTTTCAGCAAAGAATACAAAAAGAACAAGGTACATTTTAATGATAAAACTAAAGTCTTAGAGCATGCAATTTTATTTGTACCATGAACGTTTTATTAGTGACTTTTATGTCCCTTTAATATATGGCATGTCTTTTATGTAGGTGCAGTTTAGTTCCTGAACCCATGTAAGTAACAGTATTTCCTTTTTTATTTAGATGATGCTTCTCAGCTGGACATGTTTCGCAAAGACTCTGAGTTGGAAGAGCAGGATGCAGAAAATGAGGACATAGATGAAACAGAGTTAAAATGGAGGAAGGAAAGATTTGAGAGGGAACAATGGTTTAGAGAGCAGGTATAAAAATACCATATTTAAATTGAGCTTTATTTCATAAATCCATCTGTAAACATAATTGTAAAATACGTAGAACTAAACTTTAAAATGAAGTACTTGACCCAGTTGCTGTGAGAGGACTTGTTGTGGCCATGCAGACCTATAATGCCTACACATGTTTCCTGTAGTCTCAAGGTGGTAAAGATAACAAAGAGGAGGAAGAGGAGATTGGAGAGAACAGCCAGTTCATGAAACTGGCAAAGAAGGTTACCGCAAAAGTTCTTCAAAGGAGAGGTGAGTTTCACTGCTGGTCTAACACCATGTTGCCAGCTTTTATATGGGCACTAGGGTGTGTTTGACAGTGTCTATGCTAAATAAAGCTTTAATTTGTGCTCGGCATGAGAAACATTTTTGATAAATATGGATCATATCTGAATTTATATATAAGACAACAGAAGACAACTCTATAATATATAGACTAAATATATATATTATTTTTTTCACTAAGTGACATCAGAAACAAATGAGCCGAAAAAGCTGCCTCCTAGAAATCCTTTTGAAGTAATAAGACCATTTAGCCTCCCCAAGGTGAGTTTACTAGTTTATACTGTAACTGCTATGCCAAAAGTTTTGTTTATGTACTGTGTGTAAAGTGCTGATACATTTTTACCTCTGTAATATGGGTAGAGATTGTGAATTCATGAAATAGCCTCCAAGGAAAAGGTGTGATACGCCTGGCTAAATCAATGCAATGGGTAACCATAAAATGTGCAGCTGCAATAAAGATAAAGCAAGTAAACTAATTTGTTATGGGACTATTTAACCAGACGACCAGAGTTCTAAGGGACGTGTTTGCTGATTGCTTTTGGGGTGGGGGCATTTGACAAGAGACCAGAGAGGCAGGGTTTCAGCAACTGCATTTGCAGCCAACTGTCCTGTTTCCGTTTACCAAATTAGGACTCTCTGTTCCTTGATAATCTCGAATACAATTTAACCGATTTCTGAATAAATAGAATAAATGCTGGAGTGTAAAATTTGGGGGAAACCTCTTTGTAGAAATTTTTGGTTTTACATTCTATGTGGTTTTAAATATTCTTGAGCAAGTTTGAATACAGGTAGCCCTCAGTTTACGCCGGGGTTAGGTTCCAGAAGGAATGGTTGTAAATCGAAACCGTTGTAAATTGAAACCCAGTTTATAGTGTAAATCAATGGGAAGTGAGGGAGTTAGGTTCCAGGCCCCTCTCAAAATTGACATAAGTAACACCTAATACATTATTTTTAAAGCTTTGAAATGAAGACTTTAAATGTGAAACAGCATTATAAACCTAATAAAATAGGATTGTATCGTCGTCAAACTAAGTTTAATAAACAAAAACATTTGCTAAGCCGCACCTAATAAAATTATCACACAAACACAGACTGTATCATCATCAAACTAAGTTTAATGAACAAAAACGTTTTTTTACTTGCCTTTTTCTGCAAACAGTTCTCTGCATTGAGTCTGCAGCTAAGGGAAGTGGCTGCTAGATCTTGTTCCTTTGAAAGCTGATCCATTGATCATGTCTGGCTTGCTTTTCTTTGCATGTGTTTGCTGAAACACAAGCGGACAGCTCCACCTACTTGCTCTTGCTATTTTAATGTATGCATGTGCTAATGCTTTCAATAGCAGTCAATGCTTTTCAATAGCAAAAAAAGGGCGTTAATCTGAAACGGCGCAAATTGAACCGTCGTAAACCGAGGGCCACCTGTAGTAGGAATGTGCATATGTTGTCACCCCTCTGAATTATTATTGTTCTTTAATATTTTATCCATAATTTCTTCAAGTGCAAGATGCTTATCTGTAATTTATGCATTTGGGAAGTTCAATTAATTTTAAATGTGCAACTGTAAACTTGGATATTTAAGAAATAATGAAGTTAATGTTGCTTACTACTTGTATTCAGTATGGCATTGTTTTGCCATTATTTGGTATTTCTCAAAACTAAAGTTTTTTAAAAAAAAAATTGTCACCCCCCCCCACCTCTAAAATTGGATTCGTCTTAGTTTTTGTTTGCGTTACCTACACACAATTAATAGCTGATGTTGAATACATTAAATATGATTTATTTATTTTTACTTGTCCAATACCTTATATGCGTTAGTCTGTTGTGCTTTGTCAGCAGCACTTCTACTTATAGCTCTAAAGTTGTTTTTTGTTATTGAAATGCCACTGTCTCCTCTTTATTGCCAGGTCCATACAGGATCTCTGTTGAACAAACCAAAGGAAGTACTGCAGAAACTTGCTGCAATGTCTGATCTGAATCCCAATGCACCCAGAAACTCTAGAAACTTTGTTTTTCAAACTCTGTCCCCACAAAAGAAACAAGAACCTTCAGAGAAACCCAAATCAAAGGTAATTATTGGAGTTTGTGCAGCACTTAGTGATTATGAACACTTTAAATTAAACTTATTGTATTACATTATTGTAAAAAACTTTGCATTACACATTCATTATTTTGCACACATTCCTGTAATTTAGCTTTAATAATTAAGAGCTTTAAAAGCATAATGTCAGGCTTCACTAGCCTTTCACTACCAAATTTGCTTAAGCCTGGATGATCAGATAGAAAAAAAAATTGCAAAACAATATAACTCTTGCTTGCAAAATGTGTTTCTTGCTGATGTGTATACTCTAGTAAAATCCTGATTGGCTGCTTCAAATCTTCAAATAAGAATTGGTGGGTGGAGTCTGGCTATTGAAAAACAATCACAGCAAACAACGTTGATGCATTCCCATTTTCTCATCCTCACCTCTGTTATTTAATTTTAAATAGATGGATTTTTGCATTATTTCCTTAGTGAATATACTGCTAGTAAGTTATAAAGTGACACTGAACCCAAATTTTTTCCTTCGTGATTTAGATAGAGCATGAAATTTTAAGCAACTTTCTAATTTACTGCTATCAAATTTTCTTCATTCTCTTGGTATCTTTATTTGAAATGCAAGAATGTAAGTTTAGATGCCGGCCCATTTTTGGTGAACAACCTGGGTTGTCCTTGCTGATTGGTGGATAAATTCATCCACCAATAAAAGTGTTGTTCAGAGTCTGAACCAAAAAAGCTTAGATGTCGTATTTTTCAAATAAAGATATCAAGAGAAAGAAGAAAAAATGATAATAGGAGTAAATTAGAAAGTTGCTTAAAATTGCATCCTCTATCTGAATCACGAAAGAGAAAATTTGGGTTCAGTGTCACTTTTAAATAGCTCCTCCCTTTCCTCCTACCCCAGTCATTCTCTTTGCCTACGTTAGTGATAGGAAGAGGCAAAGTGAGGTGTTAGATTAGGTTCTTCAATCAAGAGTTTATTATTTTTAAATTAGTGCAAGATTGTGCTGCTTTGTTCTAGGGTGTAGCCGTAGTCCATATCAGCCTCTTCAGTAGAGCTTTGGTGGCTTTAGAGCAATGGGAACTTGTGGGACATAATTCTCACTGCGCCTCCCATATATTGAATGCTGCCCTAAATCAGAATACCTGAGGGATATTTACTCAGGAATTTTTCTTTCACAAGCCCATGTGAGGGAGAGGACCTCTCAAGCCTGGGATCTGCCTTGCTTTCAGGCAGAAGATGAGGTAAGTGCTGACTTTATTTCTGGGGGTAGAAGTAAAACTCAAAGGTTAGACACTTTATTTCTTGGATATACCTCATTAAATTTGGGCTCTTTATTAAGGGTTTCAGACTTAGTTCTCTTAGAAGTCTTAGGGGACAGTTTGGGCGCAGGCACTGGGGCTGTATGTAAATCTCCTGGCGGTTTAACAATTGCTGACCGGGACTTTGCATTTTGATATATGCTTTACTGCAACAACACGATTAAACTATACAGTTTGGGTGCAAAATCTCCTGGCGGTTTAACAATAGCTGACCGGGACTTTGCATTTTGACATATACTTTACTGCAAACTCAGTGTGGGGTGATTCCAAAAAGATCTATACTAATAACCCAATAAGAAGTTGTTAATCTCCCGGCGCTTTAACTTGTAAAATATTAATGGTGAATGGCTTTGGGTAACGCCCACGACGGGCGGAGTTAGATGTGGCGCCAATTTAGTTGCGCACCACTTTACTTATACTTCCGTTATCTGAAGAAACAGAGCATTCAGTCTAAGTGGTTGTTCTTAGTACCAGACAGTATTAGCAGCTGAATCTGGAATTTTTGCGTAGCAGAAGGGCTGGCAGGCACCTCAGCTAGGTTTAGCTGAGGTGTAGAAGTGGTTGCAATATCGTGTATTTAGTACAAACATGTTGGCACTCAAGCCCAAGTAACTCGTACGGATAAATATTAGACACAGTAAAGAAAATAAGTTACTTTAAAAATTAAAGTGACAGTAACGTGTTTTTTCTGTGCTAGTGTTTATTTGGTTAATCACCTATATATGAGTCAAATTGGTCCTAGAGACCCTACACAGTCTCCTTATGTTTTTCAAAACAAATATGGAATCACCAATCTTTCTCTGTTCTTTATATTGTGAGAGATTAGGTTCTGCAGTAATTGTGTACTGTAAGTTTTTTTTTTTCTCCACATAAAAACAAAAAGGGTACATCGTAAGATTTAAAGAGACAGTTCATTTTTATTTAAAAATTACAGAGCCCCCAAAAAATGTTTGACCCACATGCAGTGCCCTGCGCTTCCCCTCACATTCCACCCGGAGTTTCTCTGCATTTCATGCATTATTTGTTTGTCCCATGAGGTAGAAAACATTACTAGAGGACAACTTTTCAATTATTTAGGATGATTGATTCAGTAGTTGCTAATCTGAATGTTTATTCCTTGTAGTTAAGGAAGATACTTCGGTAATATCTAAGGGGGAATTCTCAGACTCGGAGTAATATCATTATCTGATCCTGAGGTTGTTTTTGAGCTTGAATACCTTTTGTTTTAGCTACCCCGGGCGACTCGGACACTAGAATTGCAATATCCTTATAGGATAGTTGTGTTTTCAGAGGTCCTATTGATAAGAAATTAGAGGGTCTACTCAACAAGATGTATGTACACCAGGGCCTACAATGGTGGCCAGCTGTGTGCATTGCTACCATCACTAGTGCGGCGGCGTATTGGTTTGATGCACTGTCTGAGGCCCTCAGGACAGAAACTTCTTTAGATGAGATCCAAGATAGGATAAAGGCTCTTAAACTAGCTAATGCCTTTATTACGGACGTTTCCCTACAAGCTGGGACCTAAGGTTTCGGGTTTCTCTATTCTAGCTCGCAGAGTCTTATGGTTAAAACCTTGGTCTGCGGATGTTTCTTCTAAGTCCAAGCTTCTGGCTATTCCTTAGAAGGGGAAGGCCTTGTTTGGACCTGGTCTGACGGAAATTATTTCTGATATCACAGGAGGTAAGGGTCATCTTCTCCCTCAAGATAAGAGAAACAAAAAGGACGACACTAATTTTCGTTATTTTCGAAATTTCAAGGGAAATTCTTCCTCTTCATTCTCCAAGCAGGAACAATCTAAACCTGCATGGAGACCCAACCAGTCTTGGAATAAGGGAAAACAATCCAAGAAGCATGCTATTGAATCCAAGACAGCATGAAGAACATGCCCCGATCAGGGATTGGATCTGGTAGGGGGCAGTTTTTTCCTACTTCATTCGGACTTGGGTTTGGGATGTTCAGGATCCCTGAGCAATAGAGAAAGTGTCCCAGGGATACAAACTAGAGGTCAAAAGTTTTCCTCCCAGAGGCAGGTTTTTACTTTCAAGTTTATCTGTAGACCAGACAGACGTTCTTACACTGTGTAAGAGATCTCTCCGACCTGGGAATGATAGTTCCTGTTCCGATTCAGGAAAGGGGTCTGGGTTTTTATTCCAATCTGTTCGTTGTTCCCAAAAGAGAGGGAACCTTCAGGCCTATTTTAGAACTTAAGAGTCTAAACAAATTCCTCAGAGTACCGTCCTTCAAAATTGAGACGATTCGTTACATTCTTCCTTTGGTCCAAGAGGGTTAATTTAGGACAACGGTGGATTTAAAGGATGCGTACTTGCATGTTCCTGTTAACAGGGATCATCACAAGTTTCTAAGGTTTGCCTTTCTAGACAAACACTTCCTATTTGTGGCTCTTCCTTTCGTTCTTGCCACAGCTCCCAGAATTTGTTCAATCCCACACAGAAATGTTATCCTTCCTGCAATCATATGGATGGAGGGTAAATTTGGAAAAGAGTATCCTTAGTCCTAAAGACAAGGGTAACCTCCTTGGGAACCATAATAGATTCCCTATCAATGAAGATTTTTCTGACAGAAGTCAGTAAATCAAAGATCATTCGATACTTGTCTAGCTCTTCAGTCCACTCCTCGGCCATCAGTGGCTCAGTGCATGGAGGTAGTCTGGCTGATGGTGGCAGCAATGGACATCATCCCGTTTGCTCGGTTTCTTCTCAGACCTCTGCAATTAATCATGCTCAGACAATGGAACAGATTATGCGGACTTGTCCCCTCGAATATTACTGGAGCAGGAGACAAAGTATTCTTTTCAATGGTGGTTGTCTCGAGATCATCTCTCCCAGGGAACCTGCTTTCGCAAAGACCATCATGGGTGATTGTGACGACAGATGGCCAGCCTTATTGGATGGTGAGCAGTCTGGGGCTCCCTAAAGGTTCAGAGAGTTTGGACTGTTCTTCCTGTAAACATTTTGGAGCTGAGTAATATCAATGCTCTTCTGGCCTGGCCCCAGTTAGCCTCTTTCCAGTTTATCAGGTTCCAGTCGGACAACATAACTTCAGTGACTTACATCAATCATCATGGAGGAACCAGGAGTTCCTTAGAGATGACAGAGGTAGCCAAAATAATTCAGTGGGCGGAAGACCACTCTTGCTGTCCGTCGGCGACTGGGAGGCGGACTTCCTGAGCAGGCAGACCTTTGATCCGGGGGAGTGGGAACTTCATCCGGAATTGTTCTCCAATCTGATTTCCAAGCGAGATCAGTCGGAATTGGATCTCATGGCATCTCAACAGAATGCCAAGATCCCAAGATATTGGTCGAGGTCCAGAGACCCTCAGGCGGAGTTGATAGATGCTCTGGCGGTCCCTTGGACCTTCAGTCTAGCATACCTATTTCCTCTGTTTGCTCTTTTGCCTTGGGTCATTGCTCGAATCAAGCAGGAGAAGGCATCGGTGATCCTCTTTGCACCGGCTTGACCTCGCAGGATTTGGTATGCATATCTGGTGGACATGTCATCTCTGCCGCTGTGGAGACTTCAGTTGAGGAAGGACCTGACTTAAGGGCCCTTCCTTTACCCAAATCTAGTTTCTCTGAAGCTGACTGCTTGGAGGTTGAACACTTAAAGTTATCCAAGCGGGGGTTTTCTGACTCGGTCATAGAGACCATGATTCAGGCTCGTAAACCTGTAACTAGAAGAATTTACCATAAAATATGGTGTAAATTTCTCTTTTGTTGTGAAGCCAAAGGCTATTTATTGATTAGTTAGGATTTCAAAAAATGTTTCAAATTTAATTTTGTTTTCTATTTTGTTACGCAAATGTCTGGCAGATGTACCAAATGTACAATATTTTTGTCAGGCCTGTGTTGAAACTCCTCTATGGAGTTTAAATTTAGTTCTTAACGTTTTTCAGGGGGCTCTGTTTTGAGCTTATGCATTTCTTGGATTTTAAGTTGTTATCCTGGAAAGTTTTATTTCTTGTTGCTATTTCTTCTGTTTGTGGAGTGTCAGAGCTCTCGGCATCGCAGTATGAGTCTCCTTACCTTATTTTCTATTCAGATAAGGTAGTTTCTTTTACAAAGATATGACGAGTCCATCCTTGTGGGATATTAACCTCCTGCTAACAGGAAGTGGCAAAGAGCAGCAGAGCTGTGTGTGTGTGTGTGTGTGTGTGTGTGTATATGTATGTATGTATGTATATATATATATATATATATATATATATATATATATATATATATATATATATATATATATATATATATATATATATATATATATATATATATATATATATATATATATATATATATATATCCCCTCCCACTCCACCCTCAGTCATTCTCTTTGCCTGTGTTAGAAGTTTTTTATTTTAAATGGTACCGGTGCATACTATTTTCCTCGAGGGGTTATGGAAGAAGATGTCTGCCCTGAGGTTTGATCTTAGCATTTGTAACTAAGATCCACTCTGGTTCCCACAAGACTTCTGAAGGTAACCATTAGACATCTTATGTGTGGAGACCGGTTTCATGCTATAAGCAGCATTAAGGTATGTGCAGCCTTTTTTCTGAGGAGACTTGGTGTATCAGAACTGGCTGGCATTATTTCCCTGTATGGGAATGGGGTAAGCAGTAAAACCTATTTTAGTAAGAGGGGTGTTACTGGAGTCCCTATTTTATATTTATCATTAGTTGATATTTGGGCATTATGTGACATGGGAGACAATATAAAAAATGTTTTATGTTTTTTATATTTGGCACTTAAAACTTATTGGTTTTATGCTTGGGGGTTATATTGTGTATGTATTTTTACTTAAGTGCAAAACTGCTTTTCCATGCGGTGTTGTTTGGGCCTACTCTGACTTTTGACCTTAAGGGGCGGAGCCTATTTTGGCGCAATTTCTTCAGGCTTAGCAGCAGCAAACAGTAACTCGGTGGCTCCTGGACTGTGTAGCTGGTCTGAAGGGTTGGAAACTTGATTCAAAGTACTCTGGGGGCAGGTAGGCGCAGGGTTAGGGTGCAGAGTGTATTATCCATCTTTTGACTACATGTTGATATAAGTACTTCTAAAGCCTTATTTCTGCCCTTGCTTCTGGGTGCAGTAATTTTTGGATTAACCAACGATATTAAGTTAAATTTGGGAATAATTTAACGTTTTTTTTTGTGCATTTTGGAAAAATTGTTCACTTTTTCTTTTCTTAAAGGCACAGTACACGTTTTTTCTAATTTTATGCTATAATTTTTAAACTACTTTTGTGGTATTACTAGTCTGTTCAACATGTCTGACATTGAGGTTTCTCATTGTTCTATGTGTTTAGAAGCTATTGTGCAACCCCCTCTAACATTGTGTAACTTTTGTACTGAAAGGGCTTTACAATGTAAAAAGCATATTTTAAAGTGTGCCCAGGGATGTTTCTCAGTCTGAACAGAATCAGGATATGCTATCCAATTCTCCCCAAGTGTCACAACCTTTTATGCCCACACAAGCGACACCTAGTACTTCTAGTGCGTCTAATTCCTTTACTCTGCAGGAGATGGCTGCAGTTATGTCAACTACCCTTACAGAGGTATTGTCTAAATTACCAGTGTTGCAGGGTAAACGCAGTAGGTCAAGTATTAATGTAAATACTGAATCCTCTGATGCTTTATTAGCTATTTCCGATGTTCCCTCACAGTGCTCTGAGTTGCGGGTCAGGGAATTACTGTCTGAGGGTGAAATTTGATTCAGGGAATGTTTTGCCTCAGATTCGGATGCTATGTCATTTAAATTTAAGCTTGAACACCTCCGCCTGTTGCTTAGGGAGGTTTTAGCGACTCTGGATGATTGTGATCCTATTGTGATTCCTCCAGAGAAATTGTGTAAAATTGATAAATATTTGGAAGTTCCTGCTTACACTGATTTTCCGATTCCTAAGAGAATTTCGGAAATTATTAGTAAGGAATGGGATAGACCAGGTATACCGTTTTCTCCCTCTCCTAATTTTAAGAAAATGTTTCCTATATCAGATACCATTCGGGACTCATGGCAAACGGTCCCTAGCTAAGCGTACTACTATACCCATTGAGGATAGTTGTGCTTTCAAGGATCCTATGGAGGACTAAAGAAATTATTTGCTAATCAGGGATTTCTTTTACAACCTACGGCTTGCATTGTTTCAGTAAACTACTGCAGCAGCTTTTTGGTTTGAGGCTCTAGAAGAGTCTCTTAAGGTTGAGACTCCATTAGATGACATTCTAGATAGAATTAAGGCTCGTAAGCTAGCTAATTCTTTTATTACTGATGCCGCTTTTCAAATTGCTAAATTAGCGGCAAAAAATGCAGGATTTGCTATTTTAGCACGTAGAGCATTGTGGCTCAAATCTTGGTCATCAAAACATAAGCTTTTAGCTATTCCCTTTAAAGGTAAGACCCTTTTCTCTTAAGTGTATCCAGTCCACGGATCATCCATTACTTATGGGATATTCTCCTTCCCAACAGGAAGTTGCAAGAGGATCACCCACAGCAGAGCTGCTATATAGCTCCTCCCCTCACTGTCATACCCAGTCATTCTCTTGCAAGCCTCAACCAAGATGGAGGTCGTAAGAGGAGTGTGGTGTTTTATACTTAATTTATTCTTCAATCAAAAGTTTATTTTTAAATGGTGCCGGAGTGTACTGTTTATCTCAGGCAGTATTTAGAAGAAGAATCTGCCTGCGTTTTCTATTATCTTAGCAGAAGTAACTAAGATCCATGGCTGTTCTCACATATTCTGAGGAGTGAGGTAACTTCAGAGAGGGAATGGCGTGCAGGTTTTCCTGCAATAAGGTATGTGCAGTTAATATTTCTCCAACATTGGTGTGTCCGGTCCACGGCGTCATCCTTACTTGTGGGAATATCTCTTCCCCAACAGGAAGTGGCAAAGAGTCCCAGCAAAAGCTGTCCATATAGTCCCTCCTAGGCTCCGCCCACCCCAGTCATTCTCTTTGCCGTTGCACAGGCAACATCTCCACGGAGATGGTTAAGAGTATGTTGTGTTTAGTTGTAATTTTTTATTCTACTATCAAACCAAATAAAGAGACAGGCATTCTTACATTGTGTAGAAGACCTGTTAAAAATGGGAGTGATACACCCAGTTCCAACGGCGGAACAGGGAATGGGATTTTACTCAAATCTGTTTGTAGTTCCCAAAAAAGAGGGAACTTTCAGATCAATTCTGGATTTAAAGATCCTAAACAAATTTCTCAGAGTTCCATCGTTCAAAATGGAAACCATTAGAACGATTCTACCTACAATCCAGGAAGGTCAATTTATGACTACCGTGGATCTAAAGGATGCGTATCTACATATTCCTATCCACAAGGATCATCATCAGTTCCTAAGGTTCGCCTTTCTGGACAAACATTACCAGTTTGTGGCCCTCCCATTCGGGTTAGCCACTGCTCCAAGGATTTTCACAAAGGTACTCGGGTCCCTTCTAGCGGTTCTAAGACCAAGCGGCATTGCAGTAGTACCTTACTTGGACGACATTCTGATACAAGCGTCTCTCTCAAAGGCAAAGGCTCACTCAGACATCGTTCTGGCCTTTCTCAGATCTCACGGATGGAAGGTGAACATAGAAAAAAGTTCCCTGTCTCCGTCGACAAGAGTTCCTTTCTTGGGAACAATAATAGATTCTTTAGAAATGAGGATTTTCCTGACAGAAGTCAGAAAGTCAAAACTTCTAAACGCTTCTCAAGTTCTTCATTCTATTCCACGTCCTTCTGTAGCTCAGTGCATGGAAGTAGTAGGGTTGATGGTTGCAGCAATGGACATAGTTCCTTTTGCGCGAATTCATCTAAGACCATTACAACTGTGCATGCTGAAACAGTGGAATGGGGACTATACAGACTTGTCTCCAGTGATTCAAGTAGATCAGAAGACCAGAGACTCACTCCGTTGGTGGCTAACCCTGGACCACCTGTCCCAGGGAATGAGCTTCCGCAGACCAGAGTGGGTCATCGTCACGACCGACGCCAGTCTAGCAGGCTGGGGCGCGGTCTGGGAATCCCTGAAAGCTCAGGGACTATGCTCTCGGGAAGAGTCTCTTCTCCCGATAAACATTCTGGAACTGAGAGCGATATTCAATGCTCTCAGGGCTTGGCCTCAACTAGCAAAGGCCAGATTTATAAGATTCCAATCAGACAACATGACGACTGTTGCTTATATCAAAATAATAAAATGGGCGGAGGATCACTCCTGCCACCTATCTGCGATCCACATCCCAGGAGTGGAAAACTGTGAGGCGGATTATCTGAGGAGTCAGACATTCCATCCGGGGGAGTGGGAACTTCACCCGGAGATCTTTGCCCAATTAACTCAATTATGGGGCATTCCAGACATGGATCTGATGGCGTCTCGTCAGAACTTCAAGGTTCCTTGCTACGGGTCCAGATCCAGGGATCCCAAGGCGACTCTAGTGGATGCACTAGTAGCGCCTTGGACCTTCAACCTAGCCTATGTGTTTCCACCGTTTCCTCTCATTCCCAGGCTGGTAGCCAGGATCAAGCAGGAGAGGGCCTCGGTGATCTTGATAGCTCCTGCGTGGCCACGCAGGACTTGGTATGCAGACCTGGTGAATATGTCATCGGTTCCACCATGGAAGCTACACTTGAGACAGGATCTTCTTGTACAGGGTCCATTCGAACATCCAAATCTGGTCTCCCTCCAGCTGACGGCTTGGAAATTGAACGCTTGATTCTATCAAAGCGTGGGTTTTCAGATTCTGTGATAGATACTCTGGTTCAAGCCAGAAAACCGGTAACTAGAAAAATGTACCATAAAATATGGAAAAGATTATCTGCTGGTGTGAATCCAAGGGATTCTTATGGAATAAGATCAAAATTCCTAAGATCCTGTCCTTTCTACAAGAAGGTTTGGAGAAAGGATTATCTGCAAGTTCTCTAAAGGGACAAATTTCTGCTTTATCTGTCTTACTACACAAGACTGGCAGCTGTGCCAGATGTTCAAGCATTTGTTCAGGCTCTGGTTAGGATCAAGCCTGTTTACAGACCTTTGACTCCTCCCTGGAGTTTAAATCTAGTTCTTTCAGTTCTCCAAGGGGTTCCGTTTGAACCTTTACATTCCATAGATATTAAGTTGTTATCTTGGAAAGTTTTGTTTTTGGTTGCTATTTCTTCTGCTAGAAGAGTTTCTGAGTTATCTGCTCTGCAGTGTTCTCCGCCCTATCTGGTGTTCCATTCAGATAAGGTTGTTTTGCGTACTAAGCCTGGTTTTCTTCCAAAGGTTGTTTCCAACAAAAATATTAACCAGGAGATAGTTGTACCTTCTTTGTGTCCGAATCCAGTTTCAAAGAAGGAACGTTTGTTACACAATTTAGATGTAGTCCGTGCTCTAAAATTCTATTTAGAAGCTACAAAAGAGTTCAGACAAACATCTTCTCTGTCGTCTATTCTGGTAAAAGGAGAGGTCAAAAAGCGACTTCTACCTCTCTTTCCTTTTGGCTTAAAAGCATCATCCACAGTTTCTCCTGTTTTTTTCCTCCTGTCCGTTGGTCGAATGACTGGGGTGGGCGGAGCCTAGGAGGGACTATATGGACAGCTTTTGCTGGGACTCTTTGCCATTTCCTGTTGGGGAAGAGATATTCCCACAAGGAGATGATGCCGTGGACCGGACACACCGTTGGAGAAAGTAATTTATCAGGTAAGCATAAATTCTGTTTTTTCTAGGGATGGAATTTGCTAGAAAATGCTGCTGATACCGAACTAATGTAAGTAAAGCCTTAAATGCAGTGATAGCTACTGGTATCAGGCTTATTAGAGATGCATACTCTTATAAAAATGTAATATAAAACGTTTGCTGGCATGTTTAATCGTTTTTATATGTATTTGGTGATAAAACTTATTGGGGCCTAGTTTTTTTTCCACATGGCTGGCTTGAATTTGGCCTAGAAACAGTTTCCTTAGGCTTTCCACTGTTGTAATATGAGTGGGAGGGGCCTATTTTGCCGTTTTTTTGCACAGCAAAAATTAGACACAGACATCCAGCTTCTTCCTGCATGATCCAGGACATCTCTGGAGGGCTCAAAAGGCTACAGTCGTTTTTGAGCGGTCCCTAAGGTGGAGGGAGCAGTTTCTACTTTAGCAAAGCGTACTACTATCCCGGTTGAGGACAGTTGTGCTTTTTCAGATCCAATGGATAAAAAATTGGAGGGTTACCTTAAGAAAATGTTTATTCAACAAGGTTTTATTTTACAGCCCCTTGCATGCATTGCGCCTGTCACGGCCGCGGCGGCGGCATTCTGGGTTGAGGCCCTGGAAGAGGCCATCCATACAGCTCCATTGACTGAAATTGACAAGCTTAGAACACTTAAGCTTCGCTAACTCATTTATTTCTGATGCCATTGTTCATTTGACTAAACTAACGGCTAAGAATTCCGGATTCGCCATCCAAGCGCGTAGGGTGCTATGGCTTAGCTGACGTGACTTCGAAGTCTAAATTACTCAACGTTCCTTTCAAGGGTTTGAAGGAAATTATTGCTGACATTACTGGAGGTAAGGGTCACACCCTTCCTCAGGACAGGGCCAAAGCAAAGGCCAAACAGTCTGATTTTCGTGCCTTTCGAAATTTCAAGGCAGGTGCAGCATCAACTTCCTCCGCTTCAAAACAAGAGGGAACTTTTGCTCAATCTAAGCAGGCCTGGAAACCTAACCAGTCCTGGAACAAAGGCAAATAGGCCAGAAAGCGTGCTACTGCCTCTAAGACAGCATGAATGAACGGCCCCCTATCCGGCGACGGATCTAGTAGGGGGCAGACTTTCTCTCTTCGCCCAGGCGTGGGCAAGAGATGTTCAGGATCCCTGGGCGTTGGAGATCATATCTCAGGGATATCTTCTGGACTTCAAAGCTTCCCCTCCACAAGGGAGATTTCATCTTTCAAGGCTATCTGCAAATCAGATAAAGAAAGAGGCATTCCTACGCTGTGTGCAAGACCTCCTAGTTATGGGAGTGATCCATCCAGTTCCGCGGACGGAACAAGGACAGGGTTTTTATTCGAATCTGTTTGTGGTTCCCAAAAAAGAGGGAACCTTCAGACCAATTTTGGATCTAAAGATCTTAAACAAATTCCTCAAGAGTTCCAGCTTTCAAAATGGAAACTATTCGGACCATCCTACACATGATCCAAGAAGGTCAGTACATGACCACAGTGGACTTAAAGGATGCCTACCTTCACATACCGATTCACAAAGATCATCATCGGTTTCTGAGGTTTGCCTTTCTAGACAGGCATTACCAATTTGTAGCTCTTCCCTTCGGGTTGGCTACAGCCCAGAGAATCTTTACAAAGGTTCTGGGCTCACTTCTGGCGGTTCTAAGACTGCGAGGCATAGCAGTGGCTCCGTGTCTAGACGACATCCTGATACAGGCGTCAAGTTGCCAAGTCTCATACAGAGATGGTTCTGGCATTTCTGAGGTCGCACGGGTGGAAAGTGAACGAGGAAAAGAGTTCTCTATCCCCACTCACAAGAGTCTCCTTCTTAGGGACTCTTATAGATTCTGTAGAAATGAAAATTTACCTGACTGAGTCCAGGTTATCAAAACTTCTAAATGCTTGCCGTGTTCTTCACTTCGCGCCCTTCGGTAGCTCAGTGTATGGAGGTAATTGGCTTAATGGTAGCAGCAATGGACATAGTGCCATTTGCGCGCCTTCATCTCAGACCGCTGCAATTATGCATGCTGAGACAGTGGAATGGGGATTACACATATTTGTCCCCTCTGCTAAATCTGGATCAAGAGACCAGAGATTCTCTTCTCTGGTGGTTGTCTCGGGTACACCTGTCCAAGGGTATGACCTTTCGCAGGCCAGATTGGACAATTGTAACAACAGATGCCAGCCTTCTAGGTTGGGGTGCAGTCTGGAATTCCCTGAAGGCACAGGGATCGTGGACTCAGGAGGAGAAACTGCTTCCAATAAATATTCTGGAGTTAAGAGCGATATTCAATGCTCTTCTGGCTTGGCCTCAGTTAGCAACACTGAGGTTCATCAGATTTCAGTCGGACAACATCACGACTGTGGCTTACATCAACCATCAAGGGGGAACCAGGAGTTCCCTAGCGATGTTAGAAGTCTCAAATATAATTCGCTGGGCAGAGTACCACTCTTGCCACCTGTCAGCAATCCATATCCCAGGCGTGGAGAACTGGGAGGCGGATTTTCTAAGTCGTCAGACTTTCCATCCGGGGGAGTGGGAACTCCATCCGGAGGTGTTTGCTCAGTTGATTCATCGTTGGGGCAAACCAGAGTTGGATCTCATGACGTCTCACCAGAACGCCAAGCTTTCTTGTTACGGATCCAGGTCCAGGGACCCAGAAGCGACGCTGATAGATGCTCTAGCAGCGCCTTGGTTCTTCAACCTGGCTTATGTGTTTCCACCGTTTCCTCTGCTCCCTCGACTGATTGCCAAAATCAAACAGGAGAGAGCATCGGTGATTCTGATAGCACCTGCGTGGCCACGCAGGACTTGGTATGCAGACCTAGTGGACATGTCATCCTTTCCACCATGGACTCTGCCTCTAAGACAGGACCTTCTGATACAAGGTCCTTTCAATCATCCAAATCTAATTTCTCTGAGACTGACTGCATGGAGATTGAACGCTTGATTCTATCAAAGCGTGGCTTCTCAGAGTCAGTCATTGATACTTTAATACAGGCACGAAAGCCTGTTACCAGGAAAATCTACCACAAGATATGGAGTAAATATCTTTATTGGTGTGAATCCAAGAATTACTCATGGAGTAAGGTTAGGATTCCTAGAATATTGTCTTTTCTCCAAGAGGTCTTGGACAAAGGATTATCAGCTAGTTCCTTAAAGGGACAGATTTCTGCTCTGTCTATTCTTTTGCACAAGCGTCTGGCAGAGGTTCCAGATGTCCAGGCATTTTGCCAGGCTTTGGTTAGAATTAAGCCTGTGTTTAAACCTGTTGCTCCCCCGTGGAGCTTAAACTTGGTTCTTAAAGTTCTTCAAGGAGTTCCGTTGGAACCCCTTCATTCCATTGATATTAAACTTTTATCTTGGAAAGTTCTGTTTTTGATGGCTATTTCTCCAACATTGGTGTGTCCGGTCCACGGCGTCATCCTTACTTGTGGGATATCTCTTCCCCAACAGGAAATGGCAAAGAGTCCCAGCAAAGCTGGCCATATAGTCCCTCCTAGGCTCCGCCCACCGCATTCATTCTCTTTGCCGTTGCACAGGCAACATCTCCACGGAGATGGTTAAGAGTTTTTTGGTGTTTAAATGTAGTTTTTATTCTTCTATCAAGTGTTTATTTTAAAATAGTGCTGGTATGTACTATTTACTCTGAAACAGAAAAGGATGAAGATTTCTGTTTGTGAGAGGAAGATGATTTTAGCAGACAGTAACTAAAATCGATTGCTGTTTCCACATAGGACTGTTGAGAATAAGTAACTTCAGTTGGGGGAAACGGCAGACTTTTCTGCTTAAGGTATGACTAGCCATATTTCTAACAAGACCATGTAATGCTGGAAGGCTGTCATTTCCCCTCATGGGGACCGGTAAGCCATTTTCTTAGTCAAGCAAACAGAATAAAGGGCTTAATATGGGCTATAAAACTGGTAGACATTTTTATGGGCTAAATCGATTGCTTTATTTGGGCATTTTATTCATATTTATGCTGACAATTCACATTTATAAACTTGGGGAACGTTTATTAAACGGCAGGCACTATGTTAGACACCTTTTCCAATCAGGGGGCCTTCCTAGTTGTAGGCTGAGCCTCATTTTCGCGCCATTACTGCGCAGTTGTTTTTTGAGAGCAGGGCATGCAGATGCATGTGTGAGGATCTGAAAGTTGCTGGAAAAGTTTCTAGAAGGCGTCAATTGGGATCGTATTCCCCTCTGGGCTTGGTTAGGTCTCAGCAAAGGCTATAGCTGGGACTGTATAAGGGTTAAAGCTCTGAAATTTGGTGTGCAATACTCTTAATGCTTTAAGACACTGTGGTGAAATTTTGGTAATTTTTTAACCATTCCTTCATACTTTTTCACATATTCAGTAATAAAGTGTTTTCTGTTTAAAATTTAAAGAGACAGTAACGGTTTTGTTTTAAAACGTTTTTTGTGCTTTATTGACAAGTTTAAGCCTGTTTAACATGTCTGTGCCTTCGGATAAGCTATGTTCTATATGTATGAAAGCCAATGTGTCTCCCCATTTAAATTTGTGTGATAATTGTGCCATAGCGTCCAAACAAAGTAAGGACAGTACTGCCACAGATAATGAAATTGCCCAAGATGATTCCCCAGATGAGGGGAGTAAACATGATACTACATCATCTCCTACTGTGTCTACACCAGTTTTGCCCACACAGGAGGCCCCTAGTACATCTAGCGTGCCAATGCTTATTACCATGCAACAATTAACGGCTGTAATGGATAACTCCATAGCAAATATTTTATCCAAAATGCCTACTTATCAGAGAAAGCGTGATTGCTGTTTTAAACACTGAAGAGCAGGAGGGCGCTGATAATTGTTCTGTCATACCCTCACACCAATCTGAAGGGGCCATGAGGGAGGTTTTGTCAGATGGGGAAATTTCAGATTCAGGAAAAATTTCTCAACAAGCTGAACCTGGATGTTGTGACATTTAAATTTAAATTAGAACATCTCCGCGCACTGCTTAATGAGGTGTTATCTACTCTGGATGATTGTGACAACTTGGTCATTCCAGAGAAATTATGCAAGATGGACAAGTTCCTAGAGGTTCCGGTGCACCCAGACGCTTTTCCTATACCCAAGCGGGTGGCGGACATAGTGAATAAGGAGTGGGAAAAGCCCGGCATACCTTTTGTTCCCCCCCCTATATTTAAGAAATTATTTCCTATGGTCGACCCCAGAAAGGACTTATGGCAGACAGTCCCTAAGGTCGAGGGGGCAGTTTCTACTCTAAACAAACGCACTACTATTCCTATAGAGGATAGTTGTGCTTTCAAAGATCCTATGGATAAAAAATTGGAGGGTTTGCTTAAAAAGATTTTTGTACAGCAAGGTTACCTTCTACAACCCATTTCGTGCATTGTTCCTGTCACTACAGCAGCGTGGTTCTGGTTCGAGGAACTAGAAAACTCTTCCTTTCGCAATTTCAGGAACGGACCGGCCTCTAATTCTGCATCCTCTAAGCAAGAGGGTAATGCCTCACAACCCAAACCAGCCTGGAAACCGATGCAAGGCTGGAACAAGGGTAAGCAGGCCAAGAAGCCTGCCGCTGCGGCGCGGTCTGGGAATCCCTGAAAGCTCAGGGTCTATTGTCTCGGGAAGAGTCTCTTCTCCCGATAAACATTCTGGAACTGAGAGCGATATTCAATGCTCTCAGGACTTGGTCTCAACTAGCAAAGGCCAGATTCATAAGATTCCAATCAGACAACATGACGACCGTTGCGTATATCAATCATCAGGGGGGAACAAGGAGTTCCCTGGCGATGAAAGAAGTGACCAAAATAATTCAATGGGCAGAGGATCACTCCTGCCACCTGTCTGTGATCCACATCCCAGGTGTGGAAAACTGGGAGGCGGATTATCTGAGTCGTCAGACATTCCATCCGGGGGAGTGGGAACTCCACCCGGAGATCTTTGCCCAAATAACTCAATTATGGGGCATTCCAGACATGGATCTGATGGCGTCTCGTCAGAAATTCAAGGTTCCTTGCTACGGGTCCAGATCCAGGGATCCCAAGGCGACTCTAGTAGATGCACTAGTAGCCCCTTGGACCTTCAACCTAGCTTATGTATTTCCACCGTTTCCTCTCATTCCCAGGCTGGTAGCCAGGATCAATCAGGAGAGGGCCTCGGTGATCTTGATAGCTCCTGCGTGGCCACGCAGGACTTGGTATGCAGACCTGGTGAATATGTCATTGGTTCCACCATGGAAGCTACCTTTGAGACAGGACCTTCTTGTTCAGGGTCCATTCGAACATCCAAATCTGGTTTCCCTCCAGCTGACGGCTTGGAGATTGAACGCTTGATTCTATCGAAGCGTAGGTTTTCAGATTCCGTGATAGATACTCTGGTTCAGGCCAGAAAACCGGTAACTAGAAAGATTTACCATAAGATATGGAAAAGATATATCTGTTGGTGTGAATCCAAAGGATTCCCATGGAATAAGATAAAAATTCCTAGGATTCTCTCCTTTCTACAAGAAGGTTTGGAGAAAGGATTATCTGCAAGTTCTCTAAAGGGACAGATCTCTGCTTTATCTGTCTTACTACACAAGACTGGCAGCTGTGCCAGATGTTCAAGCATTTGTTCAGGCTCTGGTTAGGATCAAGCCTTTTTTACAGACCTTTGACTCCTCCCTGGAGTCTAAATCTAGTTCTTTCAGTTCTTCAAGGGGTTCTGTTTGAACCTTTACATTCCATAGATATTAAGTTACTATCTTGGAAAGTTTTGTTTTTGGTTGCTATTTCTTCTGCTAGAAGAGTTTCTGAGTTATCTGCTCTGCAGTGTTCTCCGCCCTATCTGGTGTTCCATGCAGATAAGGTGGTTTTGCGTACTAAGCCTGGTTTTCTTCCAAAGGTTGTTTCTAACAAAAATATTAACCAGGAGATAGTTGTACCTTCTTTGTGTCCGAATCCAGTTTCAAAGAAGGAACGTTTGTTACACAATTTAGACGTAGTCCGTGCTCTAAAATTCTATTTAGAGGCTACAAAAGATTTCAGACAAACATCTTCTTTGTTGTTTGTTCTGGTAAAAGGAGAGGTCAAAAAGCGACTTCTACCTCTTTCCTTTTGGCTTAAAAGCATCATCCAATTGGCTTATGAGACTGCCGGACGGCAGCCTCCTGAAAGAATCACAGCTCACTCCACTAGGGCTGTGGCTTCCACATGGGCCTTCAAGAACGAGGCTTCTGTTGACCAGATATGTAAGGCAGCGACTTGGTCTTCACTGCACACTTTTGCCAAATTTTACAAATTTGATACTTTTGCTTCTTCGGAGGCTATTTTTGGGAGAGAGGTTTTGCAAGCCGCGGTGCCTTCCGTTTAGGTAACCTGATTTGCTCCCTCCCTTCATCCGTGTCCTAAAGCTTTGGTATTGGTTCCCACAAGTAAGGATGACGCCGTGGACCGGACACACCAATGTTGGAGAAAACAGAATTCATGCTTACCTGATAAATTACTTTCTCCAACGGTGTGTCTGGTCCACGGCCCGCCCTGGTTTTTTAATCAGGTCTGATGAATTATTTTCTCTAACTACAGTCACCACGGTACCATATGGTTTCTCCTATATTTTTCCTCCTGTCCGTCGGTCGAATGACTGGGGTGGGCGGAGCCTAGGAGGGACTATATGGCCAGCTTTGCTGGGACTCTTTGCCATTTCCTGTTGGGGAAGAGATATCCCACAAGTAAGGATGACGCCGTGGACCGGACACACCGTTGGAGAAAGTAATTTATCAGGTAAGCATAAATTCTGTTTTCCTTGGCTCGGAGAGTCTCTGAGCTATCTGCCTTACAATGTGATTCTCCTTATCTGATTTTTCATGCAGATAAGGTAGTCCTGCGTACCAAACCTGGGTTTTTACCTAAGGTGGTTTCTAACAAGAATATCAATCAAGAGATTGTTGTTCCATCATTGTGTCCTAATCCTTCTTCAAAGAAGGAACGTCTTTTACATAATCTGGACGTAGTCCGTGCCTTGAAGTTTTACTTACAAGCTACTAAAGATTTTCGTCAAACATCTACCCTGTTTGTCGTTTACTCTGGACAGAGGAGAGGTCAAAAAGCTTCGGCAACCTCTTTCCTTTTGGCTTCGGAGCATAATACACCTAGCCTATGAGACTGCTGGACAGCAGCCCCCTGAAAGGATTACAGCTCATTCTACTAGAGCTGTGGCTTCCACCTGGGCCTTTAAAAATGAGGCCTCTGTTGAACAGATTTGCAAGGCCGCGACTTGGTCTTCGCTTTTGATACTTTTGCTTCATCGGAGGCTGTTTTTGGGAGAGAGGTTCTTCAGGCAGTGGTTCCTTCCGCTTAATCCTGCCTTGTCCCTCCCATCATCTGTGTACTTTAGCTTTGGTATTGGTATCCCATAAGTAATGGATGATCCGTGGACTGGATACACTTAACAAGAGAAAACATAATTTATGCTTACCTGATAAGTTTATTTCTCTTGTAGTGTATCCAGTCCACGGCCCGCCCTTTCCTTTTAAGGCAGGTCTAAATTTTAATTAAACTACAGTCACCACTGCACCCTATGGTTTCTCCTTTCTCTGTTTGTTTTGGTCGAATGACTGGATATGACAGTTAGGGGAGGAGCTATATAGCAGCTCTGCTGTGGGTGATTCTCTTGCAACTTCCTGTTGGGAAGGAGAATATCCCATAAGTAATGGATGATCCGTGGACTGGATACTCTACAAGAGAAATAAATTTATCAGGTAAGCATAAATTATGTTTTTTGGGAAAGAATTGAAGGAGATCATTTCTGATATTACAGGAGGTAAGGGCCATGCACTACCTGAGGATAGGTCGTTTAAAATGAGGGGTAAACAGAATAATTTTTTTCTTTCGGAACTTTAAAGGACCCCCCGCTTCTTCTTCCACAAAGCATCATGAAGGGGTGGCCCCCGATCTGGGACCGGATCTAGTAGGGGGCAGACTTTCTTTCTTGGCTCAGGCTTGTTGGGCAAGAGATGTTAAGGATTCCTGGGCACTAGAAATAGTGACCCATGGTTAGCAATTGGAAGTCAAGGATTTTCTCCCAAGAGGGAGATTTCATCTTTCAAAATTATTTGCAAACCAGATAAAGAGAGAGGCGTTCTTATGCTGTGTAGAAGACCTTTTTACTATGGGAGTAATCTGTTCTGTTCCAAAATTGGGACAGGGGTTTTACTCAAACCTATTTGTGGTCCCCAAAAAAAGAGGGAACGTTCAGACCCATTTTTGGACCTCAAGTGTCTAAACAAATTTCTAAGAGTTCCATCATTCAAGATGGAGACAATTCGAACGATTTTGCCAATGATCCAGGAGGGTCAATATATGACTACCGTGGATTTGAAGGATGCTTACCTTCATATTCCAATCCACAAAGATCATCGGTTTCTAAGGTTTGCGTTCTTGGACAAACATTATCAGTTTGTGGCTCTTCCTTTTCGGGTTGGCCACAGCACCCAGAATCTTCACAAAGGTTCTAGGGTCTCTTTTGGCGGTTCTCAGACCGCAAGCGATAGCGGTGGCGCCTTATCTGGACGATATTCTGATTCAGGTGTCAACATATCATCTGACAAAATCTCACACGGACATAGTGTTGTTGTTTTTTCTGAGAACTCACGGCTGGAAGGTGAACATAGGGAAGAGTTCACTTGTTCCACAGACAAGGGTTCCTTTCTTGGGAACTCTGACTCGGTAGCCATGAAAGTATTTCTGACGGAGGTCAGAAAATCAAAGATTTTGAATGCTTGCCGAGCACTTCTGTCCATTCTTCGGCCATCAGTGGCTCAGTGTATGGAGGTAATCGGATTAATGGTAGCGGCAATGGACATCGTTCCGTTGGCTCGCTTTCATCTCAGACCACTGCAACTGTTCATGCTCGGTCAGTGGAATGGGGATTATGCGGATTTATCTCCAAAGATAATTCTGGATCAAGAGACCAGAAACTCTCTTCTTTGGTGGTTGTTGCCAGGTCATCTGTCCCAAGGGACTTGTTTCTGCAGACGCAGAAGGGTTACTTATGGAGTAAAGTTAGGCTTCCTAGGATTTTGTCTTTTCTCCAAGGAGGATTGGAGAAAGGGTTATCAGCAAGTGCCTTAAAGGGACAAATTTCAGCTTTGTCAATTCTGTTTCACAAATGTTTGGCAAATGTATCAGATGTTCAGTCTTTTTGTCAGGCTCTATCTAGAATTAAGCCTGTATTTAGACCTATTACTCCTCCCTGTAGTTTGAATTTAGTTCCTCGAGTTCTGCAAGGGGTTCCGTTTGAACCTATGCATTCCATAGATATTAAACTATTATCTTGGAAAGTTCTGTTTTTGGTTGATATTTCTTCTGCTCGAAGAGTTTCTGAGCTTTCAGCATTAGTGTGATTCGCCTTATCTCATATTTCATTCTGATAAGGTGGTTTTACGTACCAAACCTGGGTTCCTTCCTAAGGTTGTTTCGAATAAGAATATTAATCAGGAAATTGTTGTTCCTTCCTTGTGTCCTAATCCTCCTAAGAAGGAGCGTCCGTTACATAACTTGGACGTGGTCCGTGCCTTAAAGTTTTACTTACAGACAACTAAGGATTTCCGTCAATCATCTTCATTATTCATTGTTTATTCTGGAAAGCGTAGGGGTCAGAAAGCTACGGCTACCTCTTTCTTTTTGGCTGAGAAGTATCATCCGCCTGGCATATGAGACTGCTGGACAGCAGCCTCCTGAAAGAATTACGGCTCATTCTACTAGGGCTGTGACTTCTACATGGGCTTTTAAAAAAGATGCATCTGTGGAACAAATTTGTAAGGCTGCGACTTGGTCGTCCCTTCACACTTTTTCCAAATTTTACAAATTTGATACTTTTGCTTCTTCTGAGGCTATCTTTGGGAGAAAGGTTCTTCAAGCAGTGGTGCCTTCCGTTTAGGTTCCTGTCTTGTCCCTCCCTTTCATCCGTGTCCTATTGCTTTCGTATTGGTTTCCCACAAGTAAGGATGAAATCTGTGGACTCGTCATATCATTGTAAAAGAAAACAAAATTTATGCTTACCTGATAAATTGCTTTCTTTTACGATATGACAAGTCCACGGCCCTCCCTGTTATTTTAAGACAGGTTTATTTTTTGAAAACTTCAGTCACCTCTGCACCTTTTTAGCCTTTACTTTTCTCTTCCTATAACCTTCAGCTGAATGACAGGGTGGAGGGGAAGGGGTGGGGCTATATATACAGCTCTGCTGTGGTGCTCTTTGCCACTTCCTGTTAGCAGGAGGTTAATATCTCACAAGTAAGGATGAAATCCGTGGACTTGTCATATCGTTAAAGTAATTTATCAGGTAAGCATAAATTTTGTTTTTACGTTCTAAATTAGGATTTCTTCCTAAGATTGGTTTCTGATCGGAACATTAGTCAGGAGATTGTTGCTCCTTCTTTGTGTCCTAGTCCTTCTCAGAAGGAATGACTTCTGCACAATTTGGACGTGGTCCGTGCTTAACGTTTTACCTTCAGGCGACCTAAGGATTTTCCTCAGTCTTTTTCTTTGTTTGTGATTTTCTCAGGGAATCGTAAAGGACAGAAAACTTTTAGCCTATTTCTCTTTCTTTTTGGGCTGAAGAGTATCATATGTTTTGCATATGAAACTGTTGGACATCAACCTTCTGAGAGAGTTGCGGCTCATTCCTCGAGGGCTGTTGCTTTCTTCATGGGCATTCAAAAATGAAGCTTCTGTGGAACAGATTTGCAAGGCTGCAACTTGGTCCTATATGCACACTTTTACAAAATTCTACAAGTTTGACACTTTTGCCTTGGCTGAGACCGCTTTTGGGAGAAAGGTTCTTCAAGCAGTGGTGGCTTCCGTTTAGGTGCCCTGTCTTGTCCCTCCCGTATCATCTGTGTACGCTAGCTTGGGTATTGAATCCCATTAGTAATTGAGATGATCCGTGGACTCATCGTGTCATAAAAAAGAAAAATTATGCTTACCTGATAAAATTATTTCTTTTTTGACACGATGATTCCACGGCCCGTCCTGTTCTTTTAAGACAGGTTGTTGGTTATTATAAACTACAGACACCTCTGCACCTTGGTTTTTTCCTTTCTATCCTTAACTTCGATCGAATGACTGGGGTGGGAGGGATGGGAGGAGCTATTCAACAGCTTTGCTGTGGTGCTCTTTGCCGCCTCCTGCTGACTAGAAGGTGAATATCCCATTAGTAATTAAGATACTCTGTGTCAAAAAAGAAATAAATTTAATAGGTAAGCATACATTTTCTTTTTTCTTCAATCTCTTGGTATCTTTATTTGAAAATCAAGAATGTAAGTTTAGATGCCGGCCCATTTTTGGTGAACCACCTGGGTTGTTCTTGCCGATTGGTGGATAAATTCAACAACCAATAAACAAGTGTTGTCCAGGGTTCTGACCCCAAAAAATTGCTTAGATTTCTTTTCTGAGATTGTGGATTTGGGGTTTTCATGAGCTGTAAGCCATAATCATCACAATTATGACTTGAACTATCTTGCTTTGCATGTAATGAGTCTATCTCATATATTAGTGTCACCTTTTAAGTTGCATTAGTGAAATAAATTAACTTTTGCACGATATTCTAATTTTTCTAGTTTCACCTGTAGTTCCAGCTAGTGGTATTCATGTTTGACTGCTATCATCATCGCAATTAATTTAAGGCATTTCCTGACAGGTTGAATAATTAGGATACTTAGACTAGTCAGTCTGTTGGGCTTGGTAGAGGTGTTGTAAAAGATGGAAGAAAAAGTGCTCTGTCTCTCAGGTCTTGAGATTACGTTCAGCACTGGATCATATTTTTATGTGATGCATATGAAGAATAGACCAAATACATAAGATTGTGGTTATCCAATTTCATTAGTTTAAATGATGCAAGTTATGGGAGCTTTGTTTATTTACAAAAAATAAATAAAAATAAACATTTAGATAAGTTTTGACCTTGTATTTTTATGGCTGTACAGTGTACTATGCATATTGCCTTAAAGGGACAGTCTACACCAAAAATGTTCTTATTTAAAAACATAGATAATCCCTTTATTACCCATTCCCCGTTTTTGCATAACCAACAGTTATATTAATATGCTTTTTACCTCTGTGATTACCTTGTATCTAAGCCTCTGCAGACAGCCTCCTTATCTAAGTGCTTTTGACAGACATGCAGTGTAGTCAATCAGTGAAGACTCCTTAATAACTTCACGGTAGTGAGCACAATGTTATCTCTATGACACACATGAACTAACACTGTCTAACTGTGAAAAACTTTCAAAATGCTCTGAGCTAAGAGGCAGTTTTCAACAGTTAAGAAATCAGTTTGAGTCTAACTAGGTTTAGCTTTTCAAAAATACCACCAAGGGAACAAAGCAAATTTGATGATAAAAGTAAATTGGAAAGTTGTTTAAAATTGCATGCCCTATCTGAATACTGAAAGTTTAGTTTTGACTTTACTGTCCCTTTAAATCTATAGTTTAGCATTTCTGTGCATTTTAGATTTTTTTTTAAATAAACATTTAGTAACTTATTCTTGAAGGATGGTTCAGATATTTGTTTCTAGAGATTACATTTATTCCAAGACCATGAACTTCCTGATTTTTATTTTTTTTCTTCCAGATCAGAAAGAACATTACCGCTGTGACACCTTCACCAAAACGTATCAAACTGGACAATTCCTCTGCCACGTCAAAGAGCAGGAGTATTTTCCCTTTCTTGGAGAATTAAATTAGAATTCAAACATTCTGTGTGACAACTACTGTGGAACATGAAACTAAGACGGCCACTTCATAAGCTTTCTCAAATTATGATCTGCTTCACCCCTCATGGCACCTTTGGTCTTGGAGGCTTCTATTGGGAGCGTTCAGGTGCTGCATGGGTATTGTCTGAAGATACAATTTCATAAAATTTCAAAATTCAAGATGAATTCTCTCCAGCAGTTAAACTGTGTGTAGATTTACTTTTTCACTGTAAATTTCTGTATATATTTTTGTGGTTGTGACAAATAGCCCTTTCCTGACACCATTCATGATAGTTTCGCCAATTACTAAAGACCTGGGTTAAAATTCGGAAAAGGATTTTGCTTTTGACTTATTACTGTCCACTTATACACAGAGGTACGTTATTTGCGTTAAATCTAATCAGTTAAGTAAACACTGACATTTGAGTTAGTAATTCATATTAAGGGTTACTATTATGAACGTTTTCTTCAAATGTAAAGCAACGCATGACCTACCTCAACCTGGTGACGTTTTAACGACCGTAAACTACTGTGGCCATTCCCATGTTAGACTGCTTGGTCACTTAGCAGCCAGCCTTTAATAATTTTGTAGATATATATTTATATATTTTTTTTTTATCAACAAGTATATTTTTAATAAAATCAAATGCTCAGCTACCTCAGATCTTATGTAATTTTTTTTATGGCACTTAAATTGTGAAAGGCTAACCCCAGTGTAGTTTTTTGCTGCAGAAAAACGTTTGACTATACACTTATCGGTTTGCTTAAAATGGTGGAGATTCAAAGGTTTGTTTTAAAATGTATATGTAATATCTTGTCTTGTAAAGTTTTTATTGTATATTCTTATAAAATTCTTTTTGTTGTGATTTTATAAATAAACATGTTTAAATTAAGTGTTCTGTCAACCATGAGTTTGGTTTCTTTAAAGTGTGGTTTCTTTCCCAAGACATGTAGAGTCCATAACGTCATTCCAATTACTAGTGGGATATTCAACTCCTGGCCAGCAGGAGGCAAAGAGCACCCCAGCAAAGCTGTTAAGTATCACTTCCCTTACCCATAACCCCAGGACGTTCTCTTTGCCTCTGTCAATGGAGGATGTGCGAAGTTGGTGTCTGAAGATGTAATTCTTTTATGGGTACTCTTCCCTG
Source organism: Bombina bombina (assembly GCF_027579735.1). Lineage (NCBI taxonomy): Eukaryota > Metazoa > Chordata > Amphibia > Anura > Bombinatoridae > Bombina > Bombina bombina. Next base: position 536,844,275 of record NC_069501.1, on the reverse strand, counting down.
CAAGCAAGGATTGGGGTTTAGCTGTGTCCATGCCAATCTCTTTAGTAAGTGTAGTGGTGGCTTTTAAGCAGTTAAAAGGCGGCGAGGTAGTCTGTTTTGCTTTTAACATTTTACTTCCCCTTGGAGAAAGCCAGAGTTAATTACTCTGTTCCTTTTACTACAGGTCTGTCAGGAAAGTGCATACAAAAAAAATTGATGTGTTCACAAAGCACCAGTTCATTCAACACTTGAGTCCTATGGCCCAGTAAACTTTCATGATCCCAAAATTAGTGGCCACGTTAGAAAAGCAGTAAGGTGTGTGTAGATAATATGGCTACAATAATAATAGATAAAACCACTTACGTGATCTTCCATATATCCAAGCTGACGAGCAGATCCGGCAAATGCATAATAATCCTCTAGGACAACACTTACTCTGTGTTCGCGTTGCTCCGTTTATCAACAACACACTTGTCAGCTGAAGTCCTCCGTAATTTAGAGTGAGAGAAGTGGCCGCACAACCTCCGAGGATAACACCGTCCGTGTTTTTCGCCCTCCGCCACACACCCTAAGATGCCACACACCCTAAGATGCCACACACCCTAAGATGCCTGTTAGATAGTACTTCCGGTCGGTCACGCTCCTCTGTGTCTCATCGGCAATTACAAGCCCAATAGCCAGGTTCAATCAGCACAATACAATAAAGAGAGGTGCTAGAGCGGCTCTGTAAAAAACTTATACTTTATTATTTAAAGATATACACACAGCCAAAAATTGTAAAAAGTGAGGGCCTCACAACATATTTAAAATAAGGAAAAATTCAAAAGAGCAGTCACATCCACAGCCGTAGGACGCGTTTCGGGTTTCCCCGTACTCAGACAATTTGGGGGATGGTAACATATAACCCTATATAGACCAAACTTAATTAAAACACACCTGAAGTTAATTAGTCAAATAGTAGTTAATGCAATAGTATATACACAACTTCATAATATTTACAATTCACACGCTATTTTCTTAATATCAAAAAACATAATTGGATTACCAAAAAACTTTAACCTCTTAAGTTATTTACTTTTTAACAATCTTAATCTGGAAAAGATGTTAGTAGGTACACATAATCGATGTATCACATCAATGCAATGATTCACACTGTATGTTTTTTTCAATACTGCTTAGGGGTTTCTTATAGACTCAAATAATCGATTAGTTCTAAATATATATACACTAGATGATAAAATATCATATTGTACTTGATACTTCGCACATATTGTGAGGGATTTAAATACCCATTGATACTAAGGGCTAGATTTATCAACGCTGAGGCGTACAGGGGCCTTAGATAGTAACAGCCTTAGGATTTCAAGAGATCCTCTCTAGGGATTAGATCTACTTCTTTTTGAGCCCTGAGTATGATTTTCTTATTATATCCTCTTTTTTTTGAAGATCACTTGCCAATTTCTTGCACTCCTCTTTGTAATCATCCTCCTTGGAGCAATTCCGTTTCATCCTTATAAACTTTTGAAAGATAAAATCAGAAATGAGGATACTAAGGGTAAAAAACACAACAGGGAATATAACCCCAAGGTCACCTTCGTAACAAGCTATAGTGATCAATACTCACGAATCTGCAATATTGTCAGGAAACATATTCCAATACTTTTGGCTGATCCAAAGCTTAAAGAGGTAGGAAATTCTGGTTGCAGATTTTCATATAGACGAAGTATGACACTTGGTAATATATTGTCCCCTACTGTTCTTCCAAAGCAACAAACGGGTAGTAGTTGTTTAACACATAAAGGCACTTATAAGTGCAATAGTGCGAGATGCAAAGCTTGTGATTATATTGAAATAAGACCTTCCTTTGAGTCCTATCGTACTGGTAGAATATATACCTCACAATGCATCAATTGCAGTATGGGGTTTGTTTACCTTATCTCCTGTACTCTGTGCAAACTTCAATACGTGGGCCTCACCACCAGAGTGGTGAGGTCCAGAATTCGAGAACATCAGTAATATTGATTGTGAAAAAGAATGTTCCTTAATAGCAACACATTTCATACATTGACATCAACAGTCATTAGATACATTTAAATGGCAGGCTATAGAACTGGTGAGAACCCCAAAAAGAGGTGGAGATAGGGTTAAAGCATTATATCGGAGGGAGGCGTTTTGGATATTTACTATTGAGACTAGATATCCAAAGGGCCTGAACTCCACTTTTGATATTATGAATCACTGGGAAATAGTCTAGTTATTAGATAGCTATTTCAAAAATAAGAGCCTATCTCCACTTTTGATATGTATACTATATCTATTCAGAAAGCTTTTTTGATATTGTATCATTGGTGAATGTATGGTGCATTCAAATTTTCATATAATTTCTTTATATGTATAATTAAGATGAAAGTTAAGATCAATCCTGAATATATAGTTGCAGAAACTGATAACTATACATGATCAACATTAGTCTCCCTTGATCCTTTGGAATGTAGAAATTGTATCCCCCCTCATTAAATTTATATTTAAATACACATTTATTGTATTGCTAAATAATATAAATAAAGTAAGGTTAGAGGCATTGATCAAATGTGGCATATATCTTGCTGTTACTATCTAACATATAGCTAGAGAGGTTAAGATAACATTAGCTATTACTGTGCAACATAGACTGATATTTAGTATCAATGGGTATTTAAATCCCTCACAATATGTGCGAAGTATCAAGTACAATATACTTTATCATCTAGTGTGTATATATTTAGAACTAATCGATTATTTGAGTCTATAAGAAACCCCTAAGCAGTATTGAAAAAACATTATACACAGTGTAAAAAGTAAATAACTTAAGAAGTTAAAGTTTCTTTCATGTAATTAGCAAGAGTCCATGAGCTAGTGACGTATGGGATATACATTCCTACCAGGAGGGGCAAAGTTTCCCAAACCTTAAAATGCCTATAAATACACCCCTCACCACACCCACAATTCAGTTTTACAAACTTTGCCTCCGATGGAGGTGGTGAAGTAAGTTTGTGCTAGATTCTACGTTGATATGCGCTCCGCAGCAAGTTGGAGCCCGGTTTTCCTCTCAGCGTGCAGTGAATGTCAGAGGGATGTGAGGAGAGTATTGCCTATTTGAATGCAGTGATCTCCTTCTACGGGGTCTATTTCATAGGTTCTCTGTTATCGGTCGTAGAGATTAATCTCTTACCTCCCTTTTCAGATCGACGATATACTCTTATATATACCATTACCTCTGCTGATTCTCGTTTCAGTACTGGTTTGGCTTTCTACAAACATGTAGATGAGTGTCCTGGGGTAAGTAAATCTTATTTTCTGTGACACTCTAAGCTATGGTTGGGCACTTTGAATACATATATTTAGAACTTTATAAACAAACATTTATTTGCCTTGACTCAGAATGTTCAACTTTCCTTATTTTTCAGACAGTCAGTTTCATATTTGGGATAATGCATTTGAATTAATCATTTTTTCTTACCTTCAAAAATTTGACTCTTTTTTCCCTGTGGGCTGTTAGGCTCGCGAGGGCTGAAAATGCTTCATTTTATTGCGTCATTCTTGGCGCGGACTTTTTTGGCGCAAAAATTCTTTTCCGTTTCCGGCGTCATACGTGTCGCCGGAAGTTGCGTCATTTTTCGACGTTATTTTGCGCCAAAAATGTCGGCGTTCCGGATGTGGCGTCATTTTTGGCGCCAAAAGCATTTAGGCGCCAAATAATGTGGGCGTCTTATTTGGCGCTAAAAAATAAGGGCGTCGCTTTTGTCTCCACATTATTTAAGTCTTATTTTTTCATTGCTTCTGGTTGCTAGAAGCTTGTTCTTTGGCATTTTTTCCCATTCCTGAAACTGTCATTTAAGGAATTTGATCAATTTTGCTTTATATGTTGTTTTTTCTCTTACATATTGCAAGATGTCTCACGTTGCATCTGAGTCAGAAGATACTACAGGAAAATCGCTGTCTAGTGCTGGAGCTACCAAGCTATCTGCTTTAATTTTTGGTATCTGTTTCTCCAGCTGTTGTTTGTATTGCATGTCATGACAAACTTATTAATGCAGATAAAATTTCCTTTAGTACTGTTACATTACCTGTTGCTGTTCCGTCAACATCTAATTTTCAGAGTGTTCCTGATAAACATAAGAGATTTTATTTTTTAAATCCATTAAGAAGGCTATGTCTGTTATTTCTCCTTCTAGTTTACATAAATGTCTTTTAAAACTTCTCTTTTTTCAGATGAATTTTTAAATGAACATCATCATTCTGATACTGATAATGGTTCTTCTGGTTCAGAGGTTTCTGTCTCAGAGGTTGATGCTGATAAATCTTTGTATTTGTTCAAGATGGAATTTATTCGTTCTTTATTTAAAGAAGTATTAATTGCATTAGAAATAGAGGATTCTGGTCCTCTTGATACTAAATCTAAACGTTTAAATAAGGTTTTTAAATCTCCTGTAGTTATTCCAGAAGTGTTTAATCTCCCTGATGCTATTTCTGAAGTAATTTCCAGGGAATGGAATAATTTGGGTAATTCTTTTACTCCTTCTAAACGTTTAAGCAATTATATCCTGTGCCATCTGACAGATTAGAGTTTTTTTGGGACAAAATCCCTAAGGTTATGGGGCTGTCTCTACTCCTGCTAAATGTGTTACTATTCCTACGGCAGATAGTACTTCATTTAAGGATCCTTTAGATAGGAAAATTGAATCCTTTCTAAGAAAAGCTTACTTATGTTCAGGTAATCTTCTTAGACCTGCTATATTTTTAGCGGATGTTGCTGCAGCTTCAACTTTTTGGTTAGAAGCTTTAGCGCAACAAGTAACAGATCATAATTTTATAGCATTATTATTATTCTATAACATGCTAATAATTTTATTGGTGATACCATCTTTTGATATCATTAGAGTTGATGTCAGGTATATGTCTCTAGCTATTTTAGTTAGAAAAGCTTTATGGATTAAACTTGGAATGCTGATATGTCTTCTAAGTCAACTTTGCTTTCCCTTTCTTTCCAGGGTAATAAATTATTATATCAACTGTTTCTGGAAGGAAGGGAACTTTTTTACCAAAGGATAAAAAATCTAAGGTAAATTTAGGTCTAATAATCATTTTCGTTCCTTTCCTCACAATAAGGAACAAAAGCCTGATCCTTAATCCTCAGGAGCGGTATCAGTTTGGAAACTATTTCCAGTTTGGAATATATCCAAGCCTTATAGAAAACCTATAGCCAGCTCCTAAGTACCCATGAAGGTGCGGACCTTATTCCAGCTCAGCTGGTATGGGGCAGATTACGTTTTCTTCAAAGAAATTTTGATCAATTCAGTTCTCAATTTCTGGTTTCAGAACATTGTTTCAGAAAGGTACAGAATTGGCTTCAGTTAAGGCCTCCTGCTAAGAGATTTTTTTCTTTCCCGTGTCCCAGTTAACACAGCAAAGGCTCAGCATTTCTGAAATGTGTTTTCAGATCTAGAGTTGGCTGGAGTAATTATGCCAGTTCCAGTTCTGGAACAGGGGCTGGGGTTTTATTTTATCTCTTCATTGTACCAAAGAAGGTCAATTCCTTCAGACCAGTTCCGGATCTATCAATATTGAATCGTTATGTAAGGATACCAACATTCAAGATGGTTACTGTAGGACTATCCTGCCTTTTTGTTTAGCAAGGGCATTATATGTCTACAATAGATTTACAGGATGTGTATCTGCATATTCCGATTCATCCAGATCACTTTTAGTGTCTGAGATTCTCTTTTTAGACAAGCATTACCAGTTTTGTGGCTCTACCGTTTGGCCTAGCCTCAGTTCCAAGAATTTTTTCAAAGGTTCTCTGTGCCCTTCTTTCTGTAATCAGAGAACAGGGTTTTGGTATTTCCTTATTGGACGATATCTGGGTACTTGCTCAGTCTTCTCATTTTCGAAGAATCTCATACGAATCGACTTGTGTTGTTTCTTCAAGTTCATGGTTGGAGGATCAATTTACCAATCAGTTTATTGATTCCTCAGACAAGGGTAACCTTTTTAGGTTTCTAGATAGATTCAGTGTCTATGACTCTGTCCTTGTCAGACAAGAGAAGTTTAACATTGTTATCAGCTTGTCAAAACCTTCAGTCACAATCATTCCCTTTGGTAGCCTTATGCATGGAAATTTTAGGTCTTAGGACTGCCGCATCAGATGCGATCTCCTTTGCTCGTTTTTACATGCGACCTCTTCAGCTCTGTATGCTGAACCAATGGTGCAGGGATTACTCAAAGATATCTCAATTAATATCTTTAAACCGATTATACGACACTCTCTGACATGGTGGACAGATCACCATTGTTTAGTTCAGGGGGCTTCTTTGTTCTTCCGACCTGGACTATAATCTCAACAGATGCAAGTCTTACAGGTTGGGGAGCTGTGTGGGGGTATCTGACGGCACAAGGGGTTTGGGAATCTCAGGAGGTGAGATTTCCGATCAATATTTTGGAACTCCGTGCAATTTTCAGAGCTCTTCAGTCTTGGCCTCTTCTGAAGAGAGAGTTGTTCATTTGTTTTCAGATAGACAATGTCACAACTGTGGCATACATCAATCATCAAGGAGGGACTCTCAGTCCTCTGGCTATGACAGAAGTATCTCGAATTTTGGTTTGGGCGGAATCCAGCTCCTGTCTAATCTCTGCGGTTCATATCCCAGGTATGGACAATTGGAAAGCGGATTATCTCAGTCGCCAAACGTTTCACCTGGGCGAATAGTGTTCACCCAGAGGTATTTCCTCAGATTGTTCAAATGTGGGAACTCCCAGAAATAGATCTGATGGCTTCTCATCTAAACAAGAAACTTCCCTGGAATCTGTCCGGATCCCGGGATCCTCGGGCGGAGGCAGTGTTCTGTTTAAAATTTAAAGTGACAGTAACGGTTTTATTTTAAAACGTTTTTTGTGCTTTGTTGACAAGTTTAAGCCTGTTTAACATGTCTGAACCATCAGATAAGCGATGTTCTATATGTATGAAAGCCAATGTGTCTCCCCATTTAAATATATGCGATAATTGTGACATAGCGTCCAAACAAAGTAGGGACAATGATGCCACAGATAATAATAGTGCCCAAGATGATTCTTCAGATGAGGGGAGTAAGCATGGTACTGCATCACCCCCTTCTGTGTCTACACCAGTTTTGCCCACACAAGAGGACCCTAGTACATCTAGTGCGCCAATACTTATTACTATGCAACAATTAACGGCTGTTATGGATAATTCTATTGCAAATATTTTATCTAAAATGCCTACTTATCAGAGAAAGCGCGATTGCTCTGTTTTAAACACTGAAGAGCAAGAGGACGCTGATGATAACGTTTCTGACATACCCTCACACCAATCTGAAGGGGCCAGGAGGGAGGTTTTGTCTGAGGGAGAAATTTCAGATTCAGGAAAAATTTCTCAACAAGCTGAACCTGATGTTGTAACATTTAAATTTAAATTAGAACATCTCCGCGCACTGCTTAAGGAGGTATTATCTACTCTGGATGATTGTGACAATTTGGTCATTCCAGAGAAATTATGTAAGATGGACAAGTTCCTAGAGGTTCCGGTGCCCCCCGATGTTTTTCCTATACCCAAGCGGGTGGCGGACATAGTAAATAAGAAATGGGAAAGGCCCGGCACACCTTTTGTTCCTCCCCCTATATTTAAGAAATTATTTCCTATAGTCGACCCCAGAAAGGACTTATGGCAGACAGTCCCTAAGGTCGAGGGGGCGGTCTCTACTCTAAACAAACGCACTACTATTCCCATAGAAGATAGTTGTGCTTTCAAAGATCCTATGGATAAAAAATTAGAGGGTTTGCTTAAAAAGATGTTTGTTCAGCAAGGTTACCTTCTACAACCAATTTCATGCATTGTTCCTGTCACTACGGCAGCGTGTTTCTGGTTCGAAGAACTAGAAAAGTCGCTCAATAAAGAATCTTCGTATGAGGAGGTTATGGACAGAGTTCAAGAACTTAAATTGGCTAACTCTTTTATTCTAGATGCCGCTTTGCAATTAGCTAGATTAGCGGCGAAAAATTCAGGGTTTGCTATCGTGGCGCGCAGAGCGCTTTGGCTAAAGTCTTGGTCAGCGGATGTGTCTTCCAAGACAAAATTGCTTAACATCCCTTTCAAGGGCAAAACACTGTTTGGTCCTGATTTGAAAGAGATTATTTCAGACATCACCGGGGGAAAGGGCCACGCCCTTCCTCAGGATAGGTCTTTTAAGGCTAGAAATAAGCCTAATTTTCGTCCCTTTCGCAGAAACGGACCAGCCTCTACTTCTACATCCTCTAAGCAAGAGGGTAATACTTCTCAACCCAAACCAGCCTGGAGACCGATGCAAGGCTGGAACAAGGGTAAGCAGGCCAAGAAGCCTGCCACTGCTACCAAAACAGCATGAAGGGATGGCCCCCGATCCGGGACTGGATCTGGTGGGGGGCAGACTTTCTCTCTTTGCTCAGGCCTGGGCAAGAGATGTTCAGGATCCTTGGGCACTAGAAATAGTTTCTCAAGGTTATCTCCTGGAATTCAAGGAACTACCCCCAAGGGGAAGGTTCCACAGGTCTCAATTATCTTCAAACCAAATAAAAAGACAGGCATTCTTACATTGTGTAGAAGACCTGTTAAAGATGGGAGTAATTCATCCAGTTCCAATAGGAGAACAAGGGATGGGGTTTTACTCCAACCTGTTCATAGTTCCCAAAAAAGAGGGAACATTCAGACCAATTTTAGATCTCAAGATCCTAAACAAATTTCTCAGGGTTCCATCGTTCAAAATGGAAACCATTCGAACGATCCTTCCTACCATCCAGGAAGGTCAATTTATGACCACGGTGGATTTAAAGGATGCATACCTACATATTCCTATCCACAAGGAACATCATCAGTTCCTAAGGTTCGCTTTTCTGGACAAGCATTACCAGTTTGTGGCACTTCCATTCGGATTAGCCACTGCTCCGAGAATTTTCACAAAGGTACTAGGGTCCCTTCTAGCGGTTCTAAGACCAAGGGGCATTGCAGTAGTACCGTACTTGGACGACATCCTGATTCAAGCGTCGTCTCTGTCAAAAGCAAAGGCTCATACGGACATCGTCCTAGCCTTTCTCAGATCTCACGGATGGAAAGTGAACATAGAAAAAAGTTCTCTCTCCCCGTCAACAAGAGTTCCCTTCTTGGGAACAATAATAGACTCCTTAGAAATGAGGATTTTTCTGACAGAGGTCAGAAAATCAAAACTTCTAAGTTCTTGTCAAGTACTTCATTCTGTTCTTCGTCCTTCCATAGCGCAGTGCATGGAAGTAATAGGATTGATGGTTGCAGCAATGGACATAGTTCCTTTTGCACGAATTCATCTAAGGCCATTACAACTGTGCATGCTCAGTCAGTGGAATGGGGATTATACAGACTTGTCTCCGACGATTCAAGTAGATCAAAGGACCAGAGATTCACTCCGTTGGTGGCTGATCCTGGACAACCTGTCACAGGGAATGTGCTTCCGCAGACCAGAGTGGGTCATTGTCACGACCGACGCCAGTCTGGTGGGCTGGGGCGCGGTCTGGGAACCCCTGAAAGCTCAGGGTCTATGGTCTCGGGAAGAATCTCTTCTCCCGATAAACATTCTGGAACTGAGAGCGATATTCAATGCTCTCAAAGCTTGGCCTCATCTAGCAAAGGCCAAATTCATAAGGTTTCAATCAGACAACATGACGACAGTTGCATATATCAACCATCAGGGGGGAACAAGGAGTTCCCTGGCGATGGAGGAAGTGACCAAGATAATTCAATGGGCGGAGGATCACTCCTGCCACTTGTCGGCAATCCACATCCCAGGAGTGGAAAATTGGGAAGCGGATTTTCTGAGTCGTCAGACATTCCATCCGGGGGAGTGGGAACTCCACCCGGAAATCTTTGCCCAAATAACTCAATTATGGGGCATTCCAGACATGGATCTGATGGCCTCTCGTCAGAACTTCAAGGTTCCTTGTTACGGGTCCAGATCCAGGGATCCCAAGGCGACTCTAGTAGATGCACTAGTAGCACCTTGGACCTTCAACCTAGCTTATGTATTCCCACCGTTTCCTCTCATTCCCAGGCTGGTAGCCAGGATCAATCAGGAGAGGGCTTCGGTGATCTTGATAGCTCCTGCGTGGCCACGCAGGACTTGGTATGCAGACCTGGTGAATATGTCATCGGCTCCACCATGGAAGCTACCTTTGAGACAGGACCTTCTTGTTCAAGGTCCATTCGAACATCCGAATCTGGTTTCCCTCCAACTGACTGCTTGGAGATTGAACGCTTGATTTTATCAAAGCGTGGGTTTTCAGATTCTGTAATAGATACTCTGATTCAGGCTAGAAAGCCTGTAACTAGAAAAATTTACCATAAGATATGGAAAAAATATATCTGTTGGTGTGAATCTAAAGGATTCCCATGGAACAAGATAAAAATTCCTAAGATTCTATCCTTTCTACAAGAAGGTTTGGAGAAAGGATTATCTGCAAGTTCTCTGAAGGGACAGATCTCTGCGTTATCTGTTTTACTTCACAAAAGGCTGGCAGCTGTGCCAGACGTTCAAGCGTTTGTTCAGGCTCTGGTTAGAATCAAGCCTGTTTACAGACCTTTGACTCCTCCCTGGAGTCTTAATCTAGTTCTTTCAGTTCTTCAAGGGGTTCCGTTTGAACCCTTACATTCCGTAGATATTAAGTTATTATCTTGGAAAGTTTTGTTTTTGGTTGCAATTTCTTCTGCTAGAAGAGTTTCTGAGTTATCTGCTCTGCAGTGTTCTCCGCCCTATCTGGTGTTTCATGCAGATAAGGTGGTTTTGCGTACTAAGCCTGGTTTTCTTCCGAAAGTTGTTTCCAACAAGAATATTAACCAGGAGATAGTTGTACCTTCTTTGTGTCCGAATCCAGTTTCAAAGAAGGAACGTTTGTTACACAATTTGGACGTAGTCCGTGCTCTAAAATTCTATTTAGAGGCCACTAAAGATTTCAGACAAATATCTTCTTTGTTTGTTGTTTATTCTGGTAAAAGGAGAGGTCAAAAAGCAACTTCTACCTCTCTTTCTTTTTGGCTTAAAAGCATTATCCGATTGGCTTATGAGACTGCCGGACGGCAGCCTCCTGAAAGAATCACAGCTCATTCCACTAGGGCTGTGGCTTCCACATGGGCCTTTAAGAACGAGGCTTCTGTTGACCAGATATGTAAGGCAGCGACTTGGTCTTCACTGCACACTTTTGCCAAATTTTACAAATTTGATACTTTTGCTTCTTCAGAGGCTATTTTTGGGAGAAAGGTTTTGCAAGCCGTGGTGCCTTCCATTTAGGTGACCTGATTTGCTCCCTCCCTTCATCCGTGTCCTAAAGCTTTGTTATTGGTTCCCACAAGTAAGGATGACGCCGTGGACCGGACACACCTATGTTGGAGAAAACAGAATTTATGCTTACCTGATAAATTACTTTCTCCAACGGTGTGTCCGGTCCACGGCCCGCCCTGGTTTTTTTAATCAGGTCTGATGAATTATTTTCTCTAACTACAGTCACCACGGTATCATATGGTTTCTCCTATGCATATTTCCTCCTGTACGTCGGTCGAATGACTGGGGTAGGCGGAGCCTAGGAGGGATCATGTGACCAGCTTTGCTGGGCTCTTTGCCATTTCCTGTTGGGGAAGAGAATATCCCACAAGTAAGGATGACGCCGTGGACCGGACACACCGTTGGAGAAAGTAATTTATCAGGTAAGCATAAATTCTGTTTTTTTTTTTACTGTCAGGAACGTGCCTGTCACACTGATGTAGCAGCATCTGTCCTACAGCTGGATCTCAGGTAAGTGCCTTTTCCTTCTAGGTTTTGAAGGACAGCACCACTTAAGAGGTTAATCCTCTTTGATTCATATTAGGACATATGTCCTTTATAATAAGGATTCATAGGACAGACTATGGCTATGTTAAAGGGCCATGATACCCAAATGTTGAAACACTTGAAAGTGATGCAGTATAGCTGTAAAAAGCTGACTAGAAAATATCACCTGAACATCTCTATGTAAAAAAATATATATTTTACCTCAAAAGTTCTTCAGTAGCCACATCCCATTGTAAAGGACTTCTAAGCAGCAAATCAGTGTCTGTCCCGGGACAGCTAAGGGATTGAGCCTCGTGCACTCATGTTATTTCCCTATTAAGTTTAAGGAAGTTTACTATGAAATCTCATGAGATCACAGTAAGAGTTCATGATCTCAGCACTGTTGATGCTGATTGGCTGCAGTTCATTAATTCTTTTTTTTTTTTTACCTGCAGCTGGGCATCAGCTGAGTAACTTTTTGCAAAGAACTTACTCTGCTGAGCTGAGGAGATTGTGAGGTAAAATATCTTCCTTTTTTACATATAGATGCTCAGGCGATTTCTTTCATGTAATTGGCAAGAGCCCATGAGCTAGTGACGTATGGGATATACAATCCTACCAGGAGGGGTAAAGTTTCCCAAACCTCAAAATGTCTATAAATACAACCCTCACCACACCCACACTTCAGTTTTTACAATCGTTGCCTCCTATGGAGGTGGTGAAGTAAGTTTGTGCTTGATTTTCTTCTGTGATATGCGCTTCTCAGCACCTTGAAGCCCGTTTCCTCTCAGAGTACAGTGATGTGAAGAGAGTATCGCCTATTGATTTTATGGTTTTCCTCACGGGAAATGTTTTCATAGGTTCTCTATCGGTTGTAGAGATTCATCTCCTACCTCCCTTTTCAGATCGACGATATACTCTCATATTCCATTTCCTCTACTGTTACTTTTTCAGTACTGGTTTGGCTATCTGCTATATGTGGATGGGTGTCTTTCGGTAAGTATGTTTCTTTTTTAAGACACAATGAGTCCACGGATCATCTTAATTACTAATGGGATATTCACCTCCTGGTCAGCAGGAGGAGGCAAAGATCACCAAAGCAGAGCTGATAGATCCTCCCTTCCCTCCCACTCTAGTCATTCTCTTTGCCTACGTTAGTGATAGGAAGAGGTAAAGTGAGGTGTTAGATTAGATTCTTCAATCAAGAGTTTGTTTTTAAAGTAGTGCAAGATGGTACTGCTTTGTCCTAGGGTGTAGCTGTAGTCCATATCAGTCCCTACAGTAGAGCTTTGGTGGCTTTAGAGCAATGGGAACTTGTAGGACATAATTCTCACTGCGCCTCCCATGTTTCTTGCTGCCCTATATCCTTCAGTCTGAGGTAATTCTTAAACTCAGCATTTTATTCTCCTCAGGTCGATGTGAGGGATTGGACCTCTCAAGCCTGAGAGCTGCCAGGCAGAAGTCAAGGTAAGTTCTACCTTCATTTTCTGGGAAAGGACTCAGAAGTTTATTTAGCACATTGACCATAAGGGGCTCTTTATTAATATGGTGCTTTATGTTGGGACATTTAAAAGTTTTTTTTCAAGAGGGAAAACTATTTGGGCGGTATGATATACCAAGGCACTGGGGCTTAAGGGGTTAAGCTGCTTTTTTATGGCTATGGTGGTTTCACTTGATTTTAGTAGGAGCGGTGTAGGTCACGCCCACGATGGGCGGTCCTTCCGGTTTTTGCGCACCTCTCTGTAGTGCTTCAGTTTGTAGAGAAGCTGAGGGAAGTGCGCATTAGGAAATCAGTACTAGAGTTTGACCGGTCTGTTCTGGAGTCGCATGGGGATCATGCGTTGCTATTACAGACACGGTTTTCTTCTGTTACAATAGCTGTTATCGTTTAAAGGATCATCTGCAGACAGGATAAAGTAGTCATATCAATCTGAAGTAAAGTAGGCGCACGTCAGCAGAATGCTGAGGTGCAGAGGTTAGATTTTGTATTCTTTTGAAACGTATGTAAACGTTATTTAAGCTGACAGTTTGCAAGAAAGAAAAAGGACCGTTTTATTTAAAGAGACAGTAAGCGTTTTTGTTAATTTTTCCAAATAATTTGAATAACTTTGGTTTATTATTTGGCAATTTGTGTGCAAGCATGGATCAAGGGGGACTTGCAAGATGTCACCTGTGCTTTATGTTTTGATGCTAATGTGAAACCACCAATCCCTTTCTGTCCTTTGTGTTCAAAGGATTTTAATTATAGGGATAAGATTTTTTTTCAGAGCCAGTCTCTTCTAAGGCAGATGTTGTCCAGGAGTCTAATGAGGATGGTCAATTTTTGCCGCAGCTTTCTCCCCAATCGTCCCAAAATTTACCGCCATCTCAAGCAGTGCCTTGCGCTTCAGCTATAGTCCCTGCGGGGATTTCTTTGCAAGACATAGCTTCTCTTATGTCTTCTACTATTTCTGATGCCTTGTCTGCTTTTCCAATGTTGCAGGGCAAACATAAGCGAAAAGCCAGACATTCTGTAAGCGAGGTTTCAGATGTAATTGTTGCAGTTTCAGAAGTATCCTCCCAGCAACATGAAGAGGGTACTGCAATAGTTTCTGAAGGAGAAATTTCTGATTCAGAGGATTTATTACCTCTGACAGACTCGGAGGTGGTATCTTTTAGATTTAATCTTGATCACCTTCGTCTGTTACTCAGGAAGGTTTGAATTACTTTGGACGATAGTGACTCCACAGTGGTGGTTGTCCCTCAAAAGTCTAGTAAACTTGACAAATATTTTGAAGTTCCTTCCTATACAGATGTATTTCCAGTCCCTAAAAGAGCTACTGAAATCATTGCTAAGGAGTGGGAGAGACTGGGCATCCCTTTATCTCCCCCTCCTATTTTTAAGAAAATGTTTCCAATAGCCGATTCTGTTAAGGAGTCTTGGCAAACTGTTCCTAAGGTAGAAGGAGCTGTTTCTACCTCGGCTAAAAACTACTATTCCCATAGAGCATAGCTGTGCTTTCAAAGACCCAATGAATAAGAAATTAGAGGGGTTACTCAAGAAGATTTACGTTCACCAGGGTCTGCAGTGGCTGCCAGCTGTGTGCATTGCCACCGTCACTAGTGCAGCAGCATATTGGTTTGATGCGCTGTCAGAGGCCCTCAGAACTGAGACTTCTTTGGATGAGATCCAAGATAGGATAAAAGCTCTTAAGCTGGCTAATGCCTTTAGTTCGGATGCTTCCCTTCAAGTTATCAAATTGGGAGCGAAGATATCGAGTTTCTCTATTTTAGCCCGCAGAGCCTTATGGTAAAACCTTGGTCTGCAGATGTATCATCAAAGTCTCTAAACTTTTAGCTCTTCCTTACAAGGGGAAGACTTTGTTCGGACCTGATCTGAAGGAAATTATTTCTGATATCACGGAAGGTAAGGGTCATCTTCTCCCGCAAGACAAGAGAAATAAACAAAAAGGACGACAAAGTAATTTTCATTCCTTAAAAAATTTCATAGGAAATTCTTTTCCTTCCTCATCTAAGCAGGAACAGTCTAAGCCTATATGGAGGCCCAGCCAGTCTTGGAACAAAGGAAAACAGTCCAAGAAGCCGGTTAGTGATTCCAAGACAGCATGAAGGGCATACCCCCGATCCGGGACCGGATCTGGTAGGGGGTAGACTTTCTTTTTTCGTTCAAGCCTGGGTTCGGGATGTCCAGGATCCCTGGGCAATAGAAATAGTGTCTCAAGGATACAAACTGGAGTTCAAAGTTTTTCCTCCCAGAGGCGGATTTCTACATTCAAGATTATCTGCAGACCAGACAAAGAGAGAGGCGTTCTTACATTGTGTAGGAGACCTCTCTGATCTGGGAGTAATTGTTCCCGTTCCAATTCAGGAGCAGGGACTGGGGTTTTATTCAAATCTGTTTGTGGTTCCCAAAAAAGGGGGAACCTTCAGACCAATTCTAGACCTCAAGAGTCTAAACAAGTTTCTCAGGGTACCGTCCTTCAAGATGGAAACTATTCGTTCCATCCTTCCATTGATCCAGGAGGGTCAATTTATGACAACAGTAGATTTAAAGGACGCGTATCTACATGTTCCCATTGACAGGGATCATCACAAATTCTTAAGGTTTGCCTTTCTGGACAAACACTATCAGTTTGTGGCTCTTCCTTTGGTCTTGCCAAAGCCCCCAGAATTTTCACAAAGGTTCTGGGATCTCTGTTGGCGGTACTTCGATCAAAGGGCATTGCAGTGCGCCTTATCTGGACGACATTCTAGTTCAGGCGCCATCCTTTCAACTAGCAAGATCCCACACGGACTTGGTGTTGTCCTTCCTAAGATCCCACGGATGGAAGGTAAATTTAGAAAATAGTTCCTTAGTTCCAAGCACAAGGGTAACTTTCCTAGGAACCATAATAGACTCTCTGTCTGAAGATTTTTCTGACGGAGGTCCAGAAATTAAAGATTTTCAATACTTGTTTAGCTCTTCAGTCCACTCTTCGGCCATCAGTGGCACAATGCATGGAGTTAATCGGGTTGATGGTGGCAGCAATGGACATTATCCCGTTTGCTCGCTTCCATCTCAGAGCTCTGCAGTTGAACATGCTGAGACAGTGGAACAAATATTATTCGGACTTGTCTCCTCATCTTCTCCTGGAGCAGGAGACAAGGGACTCTCTTCAATGGTGGTTGTCTCTGGATCATCTCTCCCAGGGAACATGCTTTCGTAGACCTTCTTGGGTTATTGTGACAACAGATACCAGCCTTCTAGGGTGGGGAGCAGTCTGGGACTCTCAAGGCTCAGGAAATATGGACTCAGTCAGGGTCTGTGTTACCCATAAACATTCTGGAACTAAGAGCGATCTACAATGCTCTTCTGGCCTGGCCTCTGTTAGCCTTGGCACAGTTTATCAGGTTCCAGTCGGACAACATAACATCAGTGGCCTACATCAATCATCAGGGGGGGGACGAGGAGTTCCTTGGCGATGACAGAGGTATCCAAAATAATTCAGTGGGTGGAGGTCCATTCTTGCTGTCTGTCGGCGATCCACATCCCAGGGGTGGACAACTGGGAGGCGGATTTCCTGAGCAGGCAGACCTTTCATCCGGGGGAGTGGGAACTAAATCCGAAAGTGTTTTCCAGCCTGATTCTCAAGTGGGGTCAGCCGGAATTAGCTCTCATGGCATCGCGACAGAATGTGCAAGAAAAAAGGGGATGCTAGTAAATAAAGTTAAAAAAATCGTAAACTTTTATTTAGCTTCTTAAAACATGGAGGGACAAATTCCCCTTACAACAAAAGAGAGACTAACATGTTTCAGCCTTGGCCGTATTCATAGTCCTTAAAATCATTCACACACACTTGAATTTAAAAAGCCCTGATTGGTGGGAAAGAATTCCCTGAAGTTTAAATTTAAAGGTACAGGGGAAACGTAATATAGTTGCTTGGGAGTCTAACACATATTCTAATAAATAAATAAATTTGAATCTAGACCTTTTATTTGTCATTGGGATAAAGTTCTGTACACTTGTTATAATAATTATTTTTCTTGAGTCTAAGTCAATTAAATCAAGTATAAATTCTACACAATAAATATTGTATACACATTTCAAACCTGGTGATATTTGATGATATTTAATCTATTTGTGCTTCCTAGAGTCACTTCAGATTTATTAACATTAATGTACTGTTTTTTTACTGTTTATTATACTTGAGTTTTTATCCGCTCCCATGTTTGCGTTTTGTGAAGATTTACTACTGATATAGCCAAAGCTGACTAATAATAGCCATAAAAAATGGCATATGCAAACACCTCTCTCACAGTTGGAAGATAATAGAAAAACTGTATTCTTGTGTATGCATGCATATCAATAATGGATTAGCCTAATTAAAGTGATCCGTTCTACACATCTATCATAATGATGACAAGGTAGGGGTCAAATAAACCATAGCCCAATGTGGCTGATATCTTAATTATAAGGATTAACTGTATAGAGAACTAGACACTTAGAAAATTCTCTTAGGAGTAAACATATATCTGTACACCTTTTATTTCACTGTCTGTACACTTATTTTATATGCATGGGTACAGATATATATATATATATATATATATATATATATATATATATATATATATATATACACCTGTATATCAGAGGAGGGTCACCCTGTTCTAGACAGGCTGTCATAAAGATATATATAAGGCCAAATATACATCTTGTATCCATACATACATATATGTACTCTAGAGCATGATAGAGAGTCGGTTATGAGTAAAACAAAATACAAGAATCCATCTACTTTTTACCCCGTACATAGTAGGGGTAATATAATCGAAACTTTTTACAAAAGAGTGGAGAATGATTTGAGGATACTTTCTAACAACCAACATCAGCCAAGAAATAATTTGACAAAATATGAACAGCTAGCACTTAGGAACTTAGGCCAAAATGAGAACATAGTCATTAAACAGGCCGACAAGGGGGGCTCAGTTGTACTCATGAACAGATCACAGTATGTTGATGAAGCGTTGAGACAACTAGAGAATACTGAGAACTATGAGAAACTTAGCCATGATCCCACTAGAACCTTTCAGCGCCGACTTATGCACCTTTTGGATGGGGCATTGGAGCAGGGATTGATTGTTAACGATACATTCCAATATCTATATGTAGAACACCCTGAGACTCAAATATTTCATCACTTACCAAAGGCATAAGTCGACTAGCAATGCACAGGGCAGACCTATCATAAGTGGATCATACATTTTGCATATGAGACTGCTGGACAACGGCCTCCTGAGAGGATTACGGCTCATTCCACAAGGGCTGTTTCTTCCTCATGGGCATTCAAAAATGAAGCTTCTGTGGAACAGATTTGCAAGGCTGCAACTTGGTCCTCTCCTCACTTTTTCACAGTTTTTAGGTTTTTGTAAACTTCAGACACCTCTGCACCTTGGTTTTTCCTTTCTCTTCCTAACTTCGGTCGAATGACTGGAGTGGGGGGGATGTGTGGGGGAGGATCTGTGTGTGTGGGGGGGTCTGTGTGTGTGGGTATCTCTGTGTGTGTGTGGGGGGGGGATCGTAAAAGAAAGCAATTTATCAGGTAAGCATAAATTTAGTTTTCTTTTACAAAAATATGACGAGTCCACGGATTTCATCCTTACTTGTGGGAAACCAATACCAAAGCAATAGGACATGGATGAAAGGGAGGGACAAGACAGAAACCTAAACGGAAGGCACCACTGCTTGAAGAACCTTTCTCCCAAATATAGCCCCAGAAGAAGCAAAAGTATCAAATTTGTAAAGTTTGGAAAAAGTGTGAAGGGACGACCAAGTCGCAGCCTTACAAATCTGTTCCACAGATGCATGTGGAAGCCACAGCCCAAGAAGAATGAGCCGTAATTCTTTCAGGAGGCTGCTGTCCAGCAGTCTCATATGCCAGGCGGATGATACTTCTCAGCCAAAAAGAAAGAGAGGTAGCCGTAGCCTTCTGACCCCTACGCTTTCCAGAATAAACAATGAATAATGAAGATGATTGACGGAAATCCTTAGTTGCCTGTAAGTAAAACCTTTAAGGCACGGACCACGTCCAAATTATGTAACAGACGCTCCTTCTTAGAAGAAGGATTAGGACACAAGGAAGGTACAACAATTTCCTGATTAATATTCTTATTCGAAACAACCTTAGGAGGGAACCCAGGTTTGGTACGTAAAAAACACCTTATCAGAATGAAATATGAGATAAGGCGAATCACACTGTAATGCTGGAAGCTCAGAAACTCTTCGCGCAGAAGAAATAGCAACCAAAAACAGAACTTTCCAAGATAATAGTTTAATATCTATGGAATGCATAGGTTCAAACGGAACCCCTTGCAGAACTCGAAGAACTAAATTCAAACTCCAGGGAGTAGTAATAGGTCTAAATACAGGCTTAATTCTAGATAGAGCCTGATAAAAAGACTGAACATCTGATACATTTGCCAAACGTTTGTGAAACAGAATTGACAAAGCTGAAATTTGTCCCTTTAAGGAACTTGCTGATAACCCTTTCTCCAATCCTTCTTGGAGAAAAGACAAAATCCTAGGAATCTTAACTTTACTCCATGAGTAACCCTTGGATTCACACCAAAAAGATATTTCTTTCATGTAATTAGCAAGAGTCCATGAGCTAGTGACGTATGGGATATACATTCCTACCAGGAGGGGCAAAGTTTCCCAAACCTCAAAATGCCTATAAATACACCCCTCACCACACCCACAAATCAGTTTTACAAACTTTGCCTCCTATGGAGGTGGTGAAGTAAGTTTGTGCTAGATTCTACGTTGATATGCGCTCCGCAACAGGTTGGAGCCCGGTTTTCCTCTCAGCGTGCAGTGAATGTCAGAGGGATGTGAGGAGAGTATTGCCTATTTGAATGCAATGATCTCCTTCTACGGGGTCTATTTCATAGGTTCTCTGTTATCGGTCGTAGAGATTCATCTCTTACCTCCCTTTTCAGATCGACGATATACTCTTATATATATATATATATATATATATATACCATTACCTCTGCTGATTTTCGTTTCAGTACTGGTTTGGCTTTCTACAACATGTAGACGAGTGTCCTGGGGTAAGTAAGTCTTATTTTCTGTGACACTCTAAGCTATGGTTGGGCGCTTTTTTATAAAGTTCTAAATATATGTATTCAAACATTTATTTGCCTTGACTCAGGATGTTCAACATTCCTTATTTTCAGACAGTCAGTTTCATATTTGGGATAATGCATTTGAATCAATCATTTTTTCTTACCTTATAAAATTTGACTTTTTCCCTGTGGGCTGTTAGGCTCGCGGGGGCTGAAAATGCTTCATTTTATTGCGTCATTCTTGGCGCAGACTTTTTTGGCGCAAAAAATCTTTTCTGTTTCCGGCGTCATACGTGTCGCCGGAAGTTGCGTCATTTTTTGACGTTCTTTTGCGCCAAAAATGTCGGCGTTCCGGATGTGGCGTCATTTTTGGCGCCAAAAGCATTTAGGCGCCAAATAATGTGGGCGACTTATTTGGCGCTAAAAAAAATATGGGCGTCGCTTTTGTCTCCACATTATTTAAGTCTCATTTTTCATTGCTTCTGGTTGCTAGAAGCTTGTTCTTTGGCATTTTTTCCCCATTCCTGAAACTGTCATTTAAGGAATTTGATCAATTTTGCTTTATATGTTGTTTTTTCTCTTACATATTGCAAGATGTCTCATGTTGCATCTGAGTCAGAAGATACTTCAGGAAAATCGCTGCCTGGTGCTGGAACTACCAAAGCTAAGTGTATCTGCTGTAAACGTTTGGTAGCTGTTCCTCCAGCTGTTGTTTGTATTAAATGTCATGACAAACTTGTTAATGCAGAAAATATTTCCTTTAGTAAAATATCATTACCTGTTGCAGTTCCATCAACATCTAATGTTCAGAGTGTTCCTGATAACATAAAAGATTTTGTTTCTGAATCTATTAAGAAGGCTATGTCTGTTATTCCTCCTTCTAGTAAACATAAAAAGTCTTTTAAAACTTCTCTTTATCCAGATGAATTTTTAAATGAACATCATCATTCTGATTCTAATGATTCTTCTGGTTCAGAGGATTCTGTTTCAGAGGTTGATGCTGATAAATCTTCATATTTATTTAAAATGGAATTTATTCGTTCTTTACTTAAAGAAGTCCTAATTGCTTTAGAAATTGAGGATTCTGGTCCTCTTGATACTAAATCTAAACGTTTAGACAAGGTCTTTAAATCTCCTGTAGTTATTCCAGAAGTTTTTCCTGTTCCTGGTGCTATTTCTGAAGTAATTTCCAGGGAATGGAATAATTTGGGTAATTCATTTACTCCTTCTAAACGTTTTAAGCAATTATATCCTGTGCCATCTGACAGATTAGAGTTTTGGGACAAAATCCCTAAAGTTGATGGGGATATCTCTACCCTTGCTAAACGTACTACTATTCCTACGGCAGATGGTACTTCCTTTAAGGATCCTTTAGATAGGAAAATTGAATCCTTTCTAAGAAAAGCTTATTTGTGTTCAGGTAATCTTCTTAGACCTGCTATATCTTTGGCGGATGTTGCTGCAGCTTCAACTTTTTGGTTGGAAACTTTAGCGCAACAAGTAACAGATCATGAT
Organism: Bombina bombina; assembly: GCF_027579735.1. Classification (NCBI taxonomy): domain Eukaryota; kingdom Metazoa; phylum Chordata; class Amphibia; order Anura; family Bombinatoridae; genus Bombina; species Bombina bombina. The sequence continues at coordinate 536,822,316 of NC_069501.1, read as the reverse complement.
TCTCATAACATTATTATTCTTCTTCAACATGCTAATAATTTTATCTGTGATGCCATTTTTGATATTATCAGAGTTGATGTCAGGTTTATATCTCTAGCTATTTTAGCTAGAAGAGCTTTATGGCTTAAAACTTGGAATGCTGATATGTCTTCTAAATCGACTCTACTTTCCCTTTCTTTCCAGGGTAATAAATTATTTGGTTCTCAGTTGGATTCTATTATCTCAACTGTTACTGGTGGGAAAGGAACTTTTTTACCACAGGATAAAAAATCTAAGGGTAAAAACAGGGCTAATAATCGTTTTCGTTCCTTTCGTTTCAACAAAGAACAAAAGCCTGATCCTTCATCCTCAGGAGCAGTTTCAGTTTGGAAACCATCTCCAGTCTGGAATAAATCCAAGCCTTCTAGAAAAGAAAAGCCAGCTTCTAAGTCCACATGAAGGTGCGGCCCTCATTCCAGCTCAGCTGGTAGGGGGCAGATTACGTTTTTTCAAAGAAATTTGGATCAATTCTGTTCACAATCTTTGGATTCAGAACATTATTTCAGAAGGGTACAGAATTGGTTTCAAGATAAGACCTCCTGCAAAGAGATTTTTTCTTTCCCGTGTCCCAGTAAACCCAGCGAAAGCTCAAGCATTTCTGAAATGTGTTTCAGATCTAGAGTTGGCTGGAGTAATTATGCCAGTTCCAGTTCTGGAACAGGGGCTGGGGTTTTATTCGAATCTCTTCATTGTACCAAAGAAGGAGAATTCCTTCAGACCAGTTCTGGATCTAAAAATATTGAATCGTTATGTAAGGATACCAACATTCAAAATGGTAACTGTAAGGACTATCCTGCCTTTTGTTCAGCAAGGGCATTATATGTCTACAATAGATTTACAGGATGCATATCTGCATATTCCGATTCATCCAGCTCACTATCAGTTTCTGAGATTCTCTTTCCTAGACAAGCATTACCAGTTTGTGGCTCTGCCGTTTGGCCTAGCAACAGCTCCAAGAATTTTTACAAAGGTTCTCGGTGCCCTTCTATCTGTAATCAGAGAACAGGGTATTGTGGTATTTCCTTATTTGGACGATATCTTGGTACTTGCTCAGTCTTCACATTTAGCAGAATTTCATACGAATCGACTTTTGTTGTTTCTTCAAAATCATGGTTGGAGGATTTAATTCACTAAAAAGTTCATTGATTCCTCAGACAAGGGTAACCTTTTTGGGTTTCCAGATAGATTCAGTGTCCATGACTCTGTCTTTGACAGACAAGAGACGTCTAAAATTGATTTCAGCTTGTCGAAACCTTCAGTCACAATCATTCCCTTCGGTAGCCTTATGCATGGAAATTCTAGGTCTTATGACTGCTGCATCGGACGCGATCCCCTTTGCTCGTTTTCACATGCGACCTCTTCAGCTCTGTATGCTGAACCAATGGTGCAGGGATTACACAAAGATATCTCAATTAATATCTTTAAAACCGATTGTACGACACTCTCTGACGTGGTGGACAGATCACCATCGTTTAGTTCAGGGGGCTTCTTTTGTTCTTCCGACCTGGACTGTAATTTCAACAGGTGCAAGTCTTACAGGTTGGGGAGCTGTGTGGGGGTCTCTGACAGCACAAGGGGTTTGGGAATCTCAGGAGGTGAGATTACCGATCAATATTTTGGAACTCCGTGCAATTTTCAGAGCTCTTCAGTCTTGGCCTCTTCTGAAGAGAGAATCGTTCATTTTTTTTCAGACAGACAATGTCACAACTGTGGCATACATCAATCATCAAGGAGGGACTCACAGTCCTCTGGCTATGAAAGAAGTATATCGAATTCTGGTTTGGGCGGAATCCAGCTACTGTCTAATCTCTGCGGTTCATATTCCAGGAATAGACAATTGGGAAGCGGATTATCTCAGTCGCCAAACGTTGCATCCGGGCGAATGGTCTCTTCACCCAGAGGTATTTCTTCAGATTGTTCAAATGTGGGAACTTCCAGAAATAGATCTGATGGCTTCTCATCTAAACAAGAAACTTCCCAGGTATCTGTCCAGATCCCGGGATCCTCAGGCGGAGGCAGTGGATGCATTATCACTTCCTTGGAAGTATCATCCTGCCTATATCTTTCCGCCTCTAGTTCTTCTTCCAAGAGTAATCTCCAAGATTCTGAAGGAATGCTCGTTTGTTCTGCTGGTAGCTCCAGCATGGCCTCACAGGTTTTGGTATGCGGATGTTGTCCAGATGGCCTCTTGCCAACCGTGGACTCTTCCGTTAAGACCAGACCTTCTGTCGCAAGGTCCTTTTTTCCATCAGGATCTCAAATCCTTAAATTTAAAGGTATGGAGATTGAACGCTTGATTCTTGGTCAAAGAGGTTTCTCTGACTCTGTGATTAATACTATGTTACAGGCTCGTAAATCTGTATCTAGAGAGATATATTATAGAGTCTGGAAGACTTATATTTCTTGGTGTCTTTCTCATAATTTTTCCTGGCATTCTTTTAGAATTCCGAGAATTTTACAGTTTCTTCAGGATGGTTTAGATAAAGGTTTGTCCGCAAGTTCCTTGAAAGGTCAAATCTCTGCTCTTTCTGTTCTTTTTCACAGAAAGATTGCTAATCTTCCTGATATTCATTGTTTTGTACAAGCCTTGGTTCGTATAAAACCTGTCATTAAGTCAATTTCTCCTCCTTGGAGTTTGAATTTGGTTCTGGGGGCTCTTCAAGCTCCTCCGTTTGAACCTATGCATTCATTGGACATTAAATTACTTTCTTGGAAAGTTTTGTTCCTTTTGGCCATCTCTTCTGCCAGAAGAGTCTCTGAATTGTCTGCTCTTTCTTGTGAGTCTCCTTTTCTGATTTTTCATCAGGATAAGGCGGTGTTGCGAACTTCTTTTTAATTTTTTACCTAAGGTTGTGAATTCCAACAACATTAGTAGAGAAATTGTAGTTCTTTCATTATGCCCTAATCCTAAGAATTCTAAGGAGAAATCATTGCATTCTTTGGATGTTGTTAGAGCTTTGAAATATTATGTTGAAGCTACTAAGAATTTCCGAAAGACTTCTAGTCTATTTGTCATCTTTTCTGGTTCTAGAAAAGGCCAGAAAGCTTCTGCCATTTCTTTGGCATCTTGGTTGAAATCTTTAATTCATCATGCCTATGTTGAGTCGGGTAAAACTCCGCCTCAGAGGATTACAGCTCATTCTACTAGGTCAGTTTCTACTTCCTGGGCGTTTAGGAATGAAGCTTCGGTTGATCAGATTTGCAAAGCAGCAACTTGGTTTTCTTTGCATACTTTTACTAAATTCTACCATTTTGATGTGTTTTCTTCTTCTGAAGCAGTTTTTGGTAGAAAAGTACTTCAGGCAGCTGTTTCAGTTTGAATCTTCTGCTTATGTTTTCATTTAAACTTTATTTTGGGTGTGGATTATTTTCAGCAGGATTTGGCTGTCTTTATTTTATCCCTCCCTCTCTAGTGACTCTTGCGTGGAAAGATCCACATCTTGGGTAGTCATTATCCCATACGTCACTAGCTCATGGACTCTTGCTAATTACATGAAAGAAAACATAATTTATGTAAGAACTTACCTGATAAATTCATTTATTTCATATTAGCAAGAGTCCATGAGGCCCACCCTTTTTTGTGGTGGTTATGATTTTTTTGTATAAAGCACAATTATTCCAATTCCTTATTTTTTATGCTTTCGCACTTTTTTCTTATCACCCCACTTCTTGGCTATTCGTTAAACTGATTTGTGGGTGTGGTGAGGGGTGTATTTATAGGCATTTTGAGGTTTGGGAAACTTTGCCCCTCCTGGTAGGAATGTATATCCCATACGTCACTAGCTCATGGACTCTTGCTAATATGAAAGAAATGAATTTATCAGGTAAGTTCTTACATAAATTATGTTTTACGCCATATCTTATGATAGATTTTTCTAGTGACAGGCTTTCTAGACTGTATCAAAGTATTGATAACTGAACCAGAGAATCCTCGCTTCGATAAAATCAAGCGTTCAATCTCCACACAGTCAGTTGCAGAGAAATTAGATTTGGATGTTGGAAAGGACCTTGAATGAAAAGGTCCTGTCTCAACGGAAGTTTCCACGGTGGCAGAGAGGACATGTCCACTAGATCCGCATACCAAATCCTGCATGGCCACGCAGGCACTATCAGGATCACTGAAGCTCTCTCCTGTTTGATTAGAGCAATCACGCGTGGGAGGAGAGGAAATGGCGGAAACACATAAGCTAGGCTGAACAACCAAGATACTGCCAAGGCATCTATCAGTTCGGCCTGAGGATCCCTTGACCGGGATCCGTATCTTGGAAGCTTGGCATTCTGACGAGATGCCATCAAAACCAATTCCGGTCTGCCCCATCTAAGAATCAATGAGGCAAATACCTCCGGGTGAAGTTCCCACTCCCCCGGATGAAAAGTCTGTCGACTTAGAAAATCTGCTTCCCAGTTCTCTACCCCTGGGATGTAGATCGCTGACAGATGACAAGAGTGGGCCTCTGCCAAACTGATTATCTTGGATACTTCTATCATCGCTAAGGAACTCCTTGTTCCCCCCTGATGATTGACATATGCCACAGTCGTTATGCTGTCCGACTGGAATCTGATGAATTTGGCCGAAGCCAACTGAGGCCACGCCTGAAGAGCATTGAATATTGCTCTCAGTTACAGAATATTGATTGGAAGTAGAGACTCCACCTGAGTCAAAACACCATGAGCCTTCAGGGAGTTCCAAACTGCACCCCTGCCCAGAAGGCTGGCATCTGTTGTCACTATCACCCACGAGGGTCTGCGGAAACAAGTCCCCTGGGACAGATGATCTGGTCCAAATTCAAAAACAATGACTCAGCACACAGCGGCCCCTTTGCCAGCTACTCAAGAGACCCACTCCAGTCTCTGAAACAATCCAAAGAAATCCAAAAGGAGTAGCAGCAAAAAAATAAGTGTTTATTGGGCACAACACAACATTAACAGCAACGTTTCGGTATTGCTACCTTATTCATGCTAAACATCATACTGAAATGATTCTATTTATACCTAAACACCACTAGGTGGCGCTGCATATGCAACTTCCTATTAACCCTTTATATCTAAATAATTAAAAACAATTCTACAGTGTATTCATTATAATCTAGTTACAATCGTAATAACACATATAATGCAATGTATTCATAGAATCATATTACAATCTCAATTACAGACTGATAAACAAATAAATAGAAAATTAGCTTATAGAAAAACAGACATATCAAGATCTTTATTTAACCCATTAGGTTCCATGGTGCCTAATTTCCAAATCCAAAAACTTTCTCTCTGTTTAAGGAGGAGTTCTCTATTCCCTAACCTTCTTGGCATTTCTATTTTCTCAATAATTTGAAAACGCAATTGCCCAATTGAATGGCCCTTTTCCACAAAATGCTGTGCTACTGGTGCTTTTAAGTTCTTAGTTCTAATGGAGCTTTTATGTTCAATTATCCTATCTTTGATAGTTCTAGTCGTCTCACCGACATAGCCCCGCCCACATGGGCATTTAATTAAGTAAACTACATAAGTAGTTAAGCATGTGTGAAAGCCATTAATTTTAAACTTTTTTCCAGTAATTGGATGAACAAATGTGGGCCCTTTTGTCATGTTGTTACAACATGAGCATCCCAAGCAGGGAAAACACCCCTCATTCTTACTTTTAATGAATTTTTGTTTTAATTTAATGTTTGTCCCTATGTCTGCTCTAACTAGTTGTTGTTTCAAATTAAAACTCTGTTTATACGCTGGCATGGGTAAATTCTTAAATTCCTTAATTTGGGGGTTACATTCAGAGAGTATTGACCAATGTTTCCTCATAATGCGTTGGATTTGGTTAGACTGGGAATTAAATTCAGATACAAATATAAGGCGCTCCTCTTTATTATTTTGTTTCTGTTTTACATTCAGTAAGCTTTCTCTAGAGACTGAAAGCGCATAATTAATTTCAGCTTCTAATATATCTGATGGGTATCCTCTTTTAGTAAATCTGTCTGCCATTTCTATCATTCTTGTTTTTAATAAGTTATCATCAGTAATAATTCTGCGGGCTCGTAAAAATTGACTACGGGGGAGGGCCTTGAGGAGAGATCCAGGATGAGCACTATCAAAGTGCAATAAACTTTCTTTCATGTAATTAGCAAGAGTCCATGAGCTAGTGACGTATGGGATATACATTCCTACCAGGAGGGGCAAAGTTTCCCAAACCTTAAAATGCCTATAAATACACCCCTCACCACACCCACAATTCAGTTTTACAAACTTTGCCTCCGATGGAGGTGGTGAAGTAAGTTTGTGCTAGATTCTACGTTGATATGCGCTCCGCAGCAAGTTGGAGCCCGGTTTTCCTCTCAGCGTGCAGTGAATGTCAGAGGGATGTGAGGAGAGTATTGCCTATTTGAATGCAGTGATCTCCTTCTACGGGGTCTATTTCATAGGTTCTCTGTTATCGATCGTAGAGATTCATCTCTTACCTCCCTTTTCAGATCGACGATATACTCTTATATATACCATTACCTCTGCTGATTCTCGTTTCAGTACTGGTTTGGCTTTCTACAAACATGTAGATGAGTGTACTGGGGTAAGTAAATCTTATTTTCTGTGACACTCTAAGCTATGGTTGGGCACTTTGTTTATAAAGTTCTAAATATATGTATTCAAACATTTATTTGCCTTGACTCAGAATGTTCAACTTTCCTTATTTTTCAGACAATCAGTTTCATATTTGGGATAATGCATTTGAATTAATCATTTTTTCTTACCTTTCAAAAATTTGACTCTTTTTTCCCTGTGGGCTGTTAGGCTCGCGGGGGCTGAAAATGCTTCATTTTATTGCGTCATTCTTGGCGCGGATTTTTTTGGCGCAAAAATTCTTTTCCGTTTCCGGCGTCATACGTGTCGCCGGAAGTTGCGTCATTTTTTTGACGTTATTTTGCGCCAAAAATGTCGGCGTTCCGGGTGTGGCGTCATTTTTGGCGCCAAAAGCATTTAGGCACCAAATAATGTGGGCGTCTTGTTTGGCGCTAAAAAAATATGGGCGTCGCTTTTGTCTCCACATTATTTAAGTCTCATTATTTATTGCTTCTGGTTGCTAGAAGCTTGTTCACTGGCATTTTTTTCCCATTCCTGAAACTGTCATTTAAGGATTTTGTTCAATTTTGCTTTATATGTTGTTTTTTCTATTACATATTGCAAGATGTTCCACGTTGCAACTGAGTCAGAAGATACTTTAGGAAAATCACTGCCGGGGCTGGAGCTACCAAGCTAAGTGTATCTGCTATAAATTTTTGGTATCTGTTTCTCCAGCTGTTGTTTGTATTACATGTCATGACAAACTTATTAATGCAGATAAAATTTCATTTAGTACTGTTATATTACCTGTTGCTGTTCTGTCAACATCTAAATTTCAGAGTGTTCCTGATAAACATAAGAGATTTTATTTTTTTAAATCCATTTAGAAGGCTATGTCTGTTATTTCTCCTTCTAGTTTACATAAAAGTCCTTTAAAACTTCTCTTTTTTTCAGATGAATTTTTAAATGAACATCATCATTCTGATACTGATAATGGTTCTTCTGGTTCAGAGGTTTCTGTCTCAGAGGTTGATGCTGATAAATCTTTGTATTTGTTCAAGATGGAATTTATTTGTTCTTTATTTTAAAGAAGTATTAATTGCTTTAGATATAGAGGATTCTGGTCCTCTTGATACTGAATCCAAACGTTTAAATAGGGTTTTTTAATCTCCTGTAGTTATTCCAGAAGTGTTTAATCTCCCTGATGTTTTTTCTGAAGTAATTTCCAGGGAATGGAATAATTTGGGTAATTCTTTTACTCCTTCTAAACGTTTAAGCAATTATATCCTGTGCCATCTGACAGATTAGAGTTTTTTGGGACAAAATCCCTAAGGTTTGGGGCTGTCTCTATTCCTGCTAAAATGTACTACTATTTCTACGGCAGATAGTACTAAATTTAAGGATCCTTTAGATAAGAAAATTGAATCCTTTCTAAGAAAAGTTTACTTATGTTCAGGTAATCTTCTTAGACCTGCTATATTTTTACCGGATGTTGCTGCAGCTTCAACTTTTTGGTTAGAAGTTTTAGCACAACAAGTAACAGATCATAATTTTATAGCATTATTATTATTCTATAACATGCTAATAATTTTATCGGTGATACCATCTTTTGATATCATTAGTGTTGATGTCAGGTATATGTCTCTAGCTATTTTAGCTAGAAAAGCTTTATGGATTAAACTTGGAATGCTGATATGTCTTCTAAGTCAACTTTGTTTTCCCTTTCTGTCCAGGGTAATAATCATTTTTTCGTTCTTTTTTTCATAATAAGGAACAAAAGCCTGATCCTTCATCCTCAGGAGCGGTATCAGTTTGGAAACTTTTTCCAGTTTGGAATATATCCAAGCCTTATAGAAACCTATAGTCAGCTCCTAAGTACCCATGAAGGTGCGGCCCTTTTTTCCAGTTCAGCTGGTATGGGGCAGATTACGTTTTCTTCAAAGGAATTTGGATCAATTCCGTTCTCAATCTCTGGTTTCAGAACATTGTTTCAGAAAGGTACAGAATTGGCTTCAAGTTAAGGCCTCCTGCTAAGAGATTTTTTTCTTTCCCGTGTCCCAGTTAACACAGCAAGGCTCAGCATTTCTGAAATGTGTTTCAGATCTAGAGTTGGCTGGAGTAATTATGCCAGTTCCAGTTCTGGAACAGGGACTAGGGTTTTATTTTATCTCTTCATTGTACCAAAGAAGGTCAATTCCTTCAGACCAGTTCCGGATCTATCAATATTGAATCGTTATGTAAGGATACCAACATTCAAGATGGTTACTGTAGGACTATTCTGCCTTTTGTTTAGTAAGGACATTATATGTCTACAATAGATTTACAGGATGTGTATCTGCATATTCCGATTCATCCAGATCATTTTTAGTGTCTGAGATTCTCTTTTTAGACAAGCATTACCAGTTTTGTGGCTCTACCGTTTGGCCTAGCCTCAGTTCCAAGAATTTTTTTCAAAGATTCTCGGTGCCCTTCTTTCTGTATTCAGAGAACGGGGTTTTGGTATTTCCTTATTTGGACGATTATCTTGGTATTTGCTCAGTCTTCTCATTCGAAGAATCTCATGCGAATCGATTTGTGTTGTTTCTTCAAGATCATGGTTGGAGGATCAATTTACCAAAAAGTTCATTGATTCCTCAGTCAAGGGTAACCTTTCTGGGTTTCCAGATAGATTCAGTGTCCATGACTCTGTCTTTAACAGACAAAAGACGTCTAAAATTGATTTCAGCTTGTCGAAACCTTCAGTCACAATCATTCCCTTCGGTAACCTTATGCATGGAAATTCTAGGTCTTATGACTGCTGCATCGGACGCGATCCCCTTTGCTCGTTTTCACATGCGACCTCTTCAGCTCTGTATGCTGAATCAATGGTGCAAGGATTACACAAAGATATCTCAATTTATATCTTTAAAAACCGATTGTTCGACACTCTCTAACGTGGTGGACAGATCACCATCGTTTAATTTAGGGGGCTTCTTTTTGTGCTTCCGACCTGGACTGTAATTTCAACAGATACAAGTCTCACAGGTTGGGGAGCTGTGTGGGGATCTCTGACGGCACAAGGAGTTTGGGAATCTCAGGAGGTGAGATTACCGATCAATATTTTGGAACTCCGTGCAATTTTCAGAGCTCTTCAGTTTTGGCCTCTTCTGAAGAGAGAATCGTTCATTTGTTTTCAAACAGACAATGTCACAACTGTGGCATACATCAATCATCAAGGAGGGACTCACAGTCCTCTGGCTATGAAAGAAGTATCTCGAATTTTGGTTTGGGCGGAATCCAGCTCCTGTCTAATCTCTGCGGTTCATATCCCAGGTATAGACAATTGGGAAGCGGATTATCTCAGTCGCCAAACGTTGCATCCGGGCGAATGGTCTCTTCACCCAGAGGTATTTCTTCAGATTGTTCAAATGTGGGAACTTCCAGAAATAGATCTGATGGCGTCCCATCTAAACAAGAAACTTCCCAGGTATCTGTCCAGATCCCGGGATCCTCAGGCGGAGGCAGTGGATGCATTATCACTTCCTTGGAAGTATCATCCTGCCTATATATTTCCGCCTCTAGTTCTTCTTCCAAGAGTAATCTCCAAGATTCTGAAGGAATGCTCGTTTGTTCTGCTGGTAGCTCCGGCATGGCCTCACAGGTTTTGGTATGCGGATCTTGTCCGGATGGCCTCTTGCCAACCGTGGACTCTTCCGTTAAGACCAGACCTTCTGTCACAAGGTCCTTTTTTCCATCAGGATCTGAAATCCTTAAATTTAAAGGTATGGAGATTGAACGCTTGATTCTTGGTCAAAGAGGTTTCTCTGACTCTGTGATTAATACTATGTTACAGGCTCGTAAATCTGTATCTCGAGAGATATATTATAGAGTCTGGAAGACATATTTCTTGGTGTCTTTCTCATCATTTTTCTTGGCATTCTTTTAGAATACCGAGAATTTTACAGTTTCTTCAGGATGGTTTAGATAAGGGTTTGTCCGCAAGTTCTTTGAAAGGACAAATCTCTGCTCTTTCTGTTCTTTTTCACAGAAAGATTGCTATTCTTCCTGATATTCATTGTTTTGTACAAGCTTTGGTTCGTATAAAACCTGTTATTAAGTCAATTTCTCCTCCTTGGAGTTTGAATTTGGTTCTGGGAGCTCTTCAAGCTCCTCCGTTTGAACCTATGCATTCATTGGACATTAAATTACTTTCTTGGAAAGTTTTGTTCCTTTTGGCCATCTCTTCTGCCAGAAGAGTTTCTGAATTATCTGCTCTTTCTTGTGAGTCTCCTTTTCTGATTTTTCATAAGGATAAGGCGGTGTTGCGAACTTCTTTTGAATTTTTACCTAAAGTTGTGAATTCCAACAACATTAGTAGAGAAATTGTGGTCCCTTCATTATGTCCTAATCCTAAGAATTCTAAGGAGAAATCGTTGCATTCTTTGGATGTTGTTAGAGCTTTGAAATATTATGTTGAAGCTACGAAATCTTTCCGTAAGACTTCTAGTTTATTTGTTATCTTTTCCGGTTCTAGAAAAGGCCAGAAAGCTTCTGCCATTTCTTTGGCATCTTGGTTGAAATCTTTAATTCATCTTGCCTATGTTGAGTCGGGTAAAACTCCGCCTCAAAGAATTACAGCTCATTCTACTAGGTCAGTTTCTACTTCCTGGGCGTTTAGGAATGAAGCTTCGGTTGACCAGATTTGCAAAGCAGCAACTTGGTCCTCTTTGCATACTTTTACTAAATTCTACCATTTTGATGTATTTTCTTCTTCTGAAGCAGTTTTTGGTAGAAAAGTACTTCAGGCAGCGGTTTCAGTTTGAATCTTCTGCTTATGTTTTTCGTTAAACTTTATTTTTGGGTGTGGATTATTTTCAGCAGGAATTGGCTGTCTTTATTTTATCCCTCCCTCTCTAGTGACTCTTGTGTGGAAAGATCCACATCTTGGGTAATCATTATCCCATACGTCACTAGCTCATGGACTCTTGCTAATTACATGAAAGAAAACATAATTTATGTAAGAACTTACCTGATAAATTCATTTCTTTCATATTAGCAAGAGTCCATGAGGCCCACCCTTTTTGTGGTGGTTATGATTTTTTTGTATAAAGCACAATTATTCCAATTCCTTATTTTATATGCTTTCGCACTTTTTTATCACCCCACTTCTTGGCTATTCGTTAAACTGAATTGTGGGTGTGGTGAGGGGTGTATTTATAGGCATTTTAAGGTTTGGGAAACTTTGCCCCTCCTGGTAGGAATGTATATCCCATACGTCACTAGCTCATGGACTCTTGCTAATATGAAAGAAATGAATTTATCAGGTAAGTTCTTACATAAATTATGTTATTTCTATCTGTCTCCTTCCTAAACAGATCTACCTTCAGCTCTCTTCCATTTTTAATAATCTTAGTGTCAAGAAAAGTAATATCGCTTTCACTCCAAGTAAGCTTGAATTTTATATGGCCAGATGCTCCATTTATATCTTCCACAAACTTCAATAGGGATCCAACGTCGCCCCACCATATCCCAAAGATATCATCGATATAGCGCCACCAACAGGCGCCATACCGATGAAACCCAGGATTGGAAAAAATAAATTTCTCTTCGAATACATTCATAAAAATGTTAGCATAATTTGGGGCGACGTTGGACCCCATTGCAGTACCCTGTATCTGTAGGAAATACTCATCTCCAAATAAAAAATAATTACAATAAAGAATCAATTCCAATAGCTGAAGAAGAAAGTGAATCTGAGCTTTAGAATAGTTTTTATCCATATCTAATACCATCTTAACAGCGCCCATACCGCTCTCATGAGTAATTGATGTATATAAACTTTCTACATCTAAGCTATATAGAATGAATTTGTCAGATACGAGATCCAAGGTGTCTATCTTTCTTAAAAAATCACTTGTATCTTTCAAAAAAGAATTGGATATTTCAACAAATGGTCTGAGAATACGATCCAGAAAGATAGATACATTGGTTAAGATAGATTGAGTGCTTGCCACTATTGGGCGGCCTGGGGGATTCTGTAAATTTTTATGCACTTTTGGTAGTGTGTAAAGCACCGGAGTGCAAGGATGCTCTATATACAGAAACTTAAACAGATCTCTACCAATAAGGCCAAAATTCAATGCTCTCTGACATATCTTTTTCAATTCATTCTGAATAGAAAATACAGGATTATTTGGCAATTTCTTGTATACATCAGAGACACTTAATTGTTGTTTTATTTCTTCCACATAGTAATTTTTATCAAGGGCAATGATAGCACCGCCCTTATCAGCACGCTTCAAAATAATATCATCCCTGGCTTTTAAAGTTTTTAAGGCAGCTACATTGTTTGCATTAAAGTTACCTTTTTGATTTTCAGTATATACATTTCTATTAGATACAGGCGTGTTCCTCACATTATGTTTCATTTTGTTAACCTTAACTTGCAATTTAGCTATATCCCTTTCCACAAGGTTAATGTATGTCTCAATGCTGTGATTATTTTGTGGTGGTAAGAAAGCGCTCTTATTTTTTAAACCAAGCTTAGATAGACTAAATGCAGCTTGCTCTGATTCTGATTTAACATTCTGTTGCAAATTGCACATAAAGCCTTTTAACCTTAAGTTACGATAGAATTTAAATAAATCCTTGCTAAGCTGGAAAAAGTCACAGTCCCTGCTGGGACAAAAGGAAAGTCCTTTATTGAGAGTACATAGTTCATTTTGAGAAAGTTCCACATTGGAGATATTAATCACTGTATCTTCCGCCTCCTTATCACTAGCAAACTGGTTAGCAGCTACCTTTATGATCTTACCCGGTCCGACATCTATTTGCCCCTCCTCGGTCTCAACTGCTTTTTCTTTTCTTTTCTTGGATCGGCGGTGTTTCTGACCACCACGCCGATGTCGGACTCGGAGTCCCCCGGTGACGTATCAGAGGATCCGGTACTGCTTCCACTCTTCACAGGGTAGCGATTCCTCCGCCTTTGGAAACCGGAAGTCTGTCCTCGCCTTGCTCCTTCCGGATCATACTTCCACCGGTTACCCCTATTTTGGAGATAGTCGTTCTCATCTCTTGAAAACTTTGTTCTTTTTCGTTCTTCTATCACCTTTTTCAGATCTTCAATTTTGGTATTCACCTCCTTCAATAATTTCGTTGCTTCATTCAGGGACAATCCACTCTTGATCTCAGCTTCCATAGATGCCAACTTCTCATCTTGCTCTGCAATCTCTGCATTCAAGCAGTCAACGGTAAGTACCATTAAATCCACAGAACACTTATTCAAGATGTGTTCAAATCTCTCACAATAGACCATATTTTCTTTCATTAAGGTTGGACGTGTGCTCATTCTGAGCCCCCTAGGGATTCTTTTAACCCTGTGATACTCCGCCAGGGTTGCAGCGTGCAGGTCATAAGCTACTCTTTTTTTCTGTAATCTTTCAAAATCCTTTGCAATTGATTCAGAAGGTGCTGTTTTTAGGAAATCTCTTGACCCTTTAGTAAGGGTTGTAATACGAGCCGCTTCTAAGTCTGTATATGAGAAAGTCTTTAACTCTTGTTGTGTAGTTTCCATGTTTTAAACCACAGGTAAATTCCTTTATAGGGCCTAGGTGCACGAGTCTGATGAGAACGACTATCTCCAAAATAGGGTTTACCGGTGGAAGTATGATCCGGAAGGAGCAAGGCGAGGACAGACTTCCGGTTTCCAAAGGCGGAGGAATCGCTACCCTGTGAAGAGTGAAAGCAGTACCGGATCCTCTGATACGTCACCGGGGGACTCCGAGTCCGACATCGGCGTGGTGGTCGGAAACACCGCCGATCCAAGAAAAGAAAAGAAAAAGCAGTTGAGACCGAGGAGGGGCAAATAGATGTCGGACCGGGTAAGATCATAAAGGTAGCTGCTAACCAGTTTGCTAGTGATAAGGAGGCGGAAGATACAGTGATTAATATCTCCAATGTGGAACTTTCTCAAAATGAACTATGTACTCTCAATAAAGGACTTTCCTTTTGTCCCAGCAGGGACTGTGACTTTTTCCAGCTTAGCAAGGATTTATTTAAATTCTATCGTAACTTAAGGTTAAAAGGCTTTATGTGCAATTTGCAACAGAATGTTAAATCAGAATCAGAGCAAGCTGCATTTAGTCTAAGCTTGGTTTAAAAAATAAGAGCGCTTTCTTACCACCACAAAATAATCACAGCATTGAGACATACATTAACCTTGTGGAAAGGGATATAGCTAAATTGCAAGTTAAGGTTAACAAAATGAAACATAATGTGAGGAACACGCCTGTATCTAATAGAAATGTATATACTGAAAATCAAAAAGGTAACTTTAATGCAAACAATGTAGCTGCCTTAAAAACTTTAAAAGCCAGGGATGATATTATTTTGAAGCGTGCTGATAAGGGCGGTGCTATCATTGCCCTTGATAAAAATTACTATGTGGAAGAAATAAAACAACAATTAAGTGTCTCTGATGTATACAAGAAATTGCCAAATAATCCTGTATTTTCTATTCAGAATGAGTTGAAAAAGATATGTCAGAGAGCATTGAATTTTGGCCTTATTGGTAGAGATCTGTTTAAGTTTCTGTATATAGAGCATCCTTGCACTCCGGTGCTTTACACACTACCAAAAGTGCATAAAAATTTACAGAATCCCCCAGGCCGCCCAATAGTGGCAAGCACTCAATCTATCTTAACCAATGTATCTATCTTTCTGGATCGTATTCTCAGACCATTTGTTGAAATATCCAATTCTTTTTTGAAAGATACAAGTGATTTTTTAAGAAAGATAGACACCTTGGATCTCGTATCTGACAAATTCATTCTATATAGCTTAGATGTAGAAAGTTTATATACATCAATTACTCATGAGAGCGGTATGGGCGCTGTTAAGATGGTATTAGATATGGATAAAAACTATTCTAAAGCTCAGATTCACTTTCTTCTTCAGCTATTGGAATTGATTCTTTATTGTAATTATTTTTTATTTGGAGATGAGTATTTCCTACAGATACAGGGTACTGCAATGGGGTCCAACGTCGCCGCAAATTATGCTAAAATTTTTATGAATGTATTCGAAGAGAAATTTATTTTTTCCAATCCTGGGTTTCATCGGTATGGCGCCTGTTGGTGGCGCTATATCGATGATATCTTTGGGATATGGTGGGGCAACGTTGGATCCCTATTGAAGTTTGTGGAAGATATAAATGGAGCATCTGGCCATATAAAATTCAAGCTGACTTGGAGTGAAAGCGATATTACTTTTCTTGACACTAAGATTATTAAAAATGGAAGAGAGCTGAAGGTAGATCTGTTTAGGAAGGAGACAGATAGAAATAGTTTATTGCACTTTGATAGTGCTCATCCTGGATCTCTCCTCAAGGCCCTCCCCCATAGTCAATTTTTACGAGCCCGCAGAATTATTACTGATGATAACTTATTAAAAACAAGAATGATAGAAATGGCAGACAGATTTACTAAAAGAGGATACCTATCAGATATATTAGAAGCTGAAATTAATTATGCGCTTTCAGTCTCTAGAGAAAGCTTACTGAATGTAAAACAGAAACAAAATAATAAAGAGGAGCGCCTTATATTTGTATCTGAATTTAATTCCCAGTCTAACCAAATCCAACGCATTATGAGGAAACATTGGTCAATACTCTCTGAATGTAACCCCCAAATTAAGGAATTTAAGAATTTACCCATGCCAGCGTATAAACAGAGTTTTAATTTGAAACAACAACTAGTTAGAGCAGACATAGGGACAAACATTAAATTAAAACAAAAATTCATTAAAAGTAAGAATGAGGGGTGTTTTCCCTGCTTGGGATGCTCATGTTGTAACAACATGACAAAAGGGCCCACATGTGTTCATCCAATTACTGGAAAAAAGTTTAAAATTAATGGCTTTCACACATGCTTAACTACTTATGTAGTTTACTTAATTAAATGCCCATGTGGGCGGGGCTATGTCGGTGAGACGACTAGAACTATCAAAGATAGGATAATTGAACATAAAAGCTCCATTAGAACTAAGAACTTAAAAGCACCAGTAGCACAGCATTTTGTGGAAAAGGGCCATTCAATTGGGCAATTGCGTTTTCAAATTATTGAGAAAATAGAAATGCCAAGAAGGTTAGGGAATAGAGAACTCCTCCTTAAACAGAGAGAAAGTTTTTGGATTTGGAAATTAGGCACCATGGAACCTAATGGGTTAAATAAAGATCTTGATATGTCTGTTTTTCTATAAGCTAATTTTCTATTTATTTGTTTATCAGTCTGTAATTGAGATTGTAATATGATTCTATGAATACATTGAATTATATGTGTTATTACGATTGTAACTAGATTATAATGAATACACTGTAGAATTGTTTTTAATTATTTAGATATAAAGGGTTAATAGGAAGTTGCATATGCAGCGCCACCTAGTGGTGTTTAGGTATAAATAGAATCATTTCAGTATGATGTTTAGCATGAATAAGGTAGCAATACCGAAACGTTGCTGTTAATGTTGTGTTGTGCCCAATAAACACTTATTTTTTTGCTGCTACTCCTTTTGGATTTCTTTGGACAGATGATCTGGTGACAACCACCAAAGAAGAGAGTTTCTGGTCTCTTGATCCAGAATTATCTTTGGATAATTGCATTGCATAATCCCCATTCTACTGACCGAGCATGCACAGTTGCAGTGGTCTGAGATGAAAGCGAGCAAACGGAACGATGTCCATTGCCGCTACCATTAATCCGATTACCTCCATACACTGAGCCACTGATGGCCGAGGAATGGACAGAAGTGCTCGGCAGGTATTCAAAATCTTTGATTTTCTGACCTCCGTCAGAAATACTCTCATGGCTATCGAGTCTATCAGAGTTCCCAAGAAAGGAACCCTTGTCTGTGGAACAAGTGAACTCTTCTCTATGTTCACCTTCCAGCCGTGAGTTCTCAGAAAAGACAACACTGTGTCCGTGTGAGATTTTGTCAGATGATATGTTAACGTCTGAATCAGAATATCGTCCATATAAGGCGACACCTCTATCCCTTGCGGTCTGAGAACCGCTAAAAGAGACCCTAGAACCTTTGTGAAGATTCTGTGTGCTGTGGCCAACCCGAAAGGAAGAGCCACGAACTGATAATGTTTGTCCAAGAAGGCAAACCTTAGAAACCGATGATGATCTTTGTGGATTGGAATATGAAGGTAAGCATCCTTCAAATCCACGGTAGTCATATATTGACCCTCCTGGATCATTGGCAAAATCGTTCGAATTGTCTCCATCTTGAATGATGGAACGCTTAGAAATTTCACACTTGAGGTCAAAAATGGGTCTGAAAGTTTCCCTCTTTTTTGGGGACCACAAATAGGTTTGAGTAAAACCCCTGTCCCTGTTCCAATTTTGGAACAGGACAGATTACTCCCATAGTAAAAAGATCTTTTACACAGCGTAAGAACGCCTCTCTCTTTATCTGGTTTGCAGATAATTTTGAAAGATAAAATCTCTCTCTTGGGAGAAAATCCTTGAATTTCAATTGATAACCGTGGGTCACTATTTCTAGTGCCCAGGAATCCTGAACATCACTTGCCCAAGCCTGAGAAAAGAAAGAAAGTCTGCCCCCTACTAGATCCGGTCTCAGATCGGGGGCCACCCCTTCATGCTGCTTTGTGGTAGAAGAAGAAGCGGGGAATCCTCCTTTAAAGTTTCGAAAGGAACGAAAATTATTCTGTTTACCCCTCATTTTAACCGACCTATCCTGAAACCTTACCTCCTGTAATATCAGAAATGATCTCCTTCAATTCTGTCCCAAAAAGGGTCTTACCTTTAAAGGGAATAGCTAAAAGCTTATGTTTTGATGACACATCAGCAGACCAAGATTTGAGCCACAATGCTCTACGTGTTAAAATAGCAAATCCTACATTTTTTGCCGCTAATTTAGCAATTTGAAAAGCGGCATCAGTAATAAAAGAATTAGCTAGCTTAAGAGCCTTAATTCTATCTAGAATGTCATCTAATGGAGTCTCAACCTTAAGAGACTCTTCTAGAGCCTCAAACCAAAAACCTGCTGCAGTAGTTACTGGAACAATGCAAGCCGTAGGTTGTAAAAGAAATCCCTGATTAACAAATAATTTCTTTAGTAAACCCTCTAATTTCTTATCCATAGGATACTTGAAAGCACAACTATCCTCAATGGGTATAGTAGTACGCTTAGCTAGGGAAGCTATAGCTCCCTCTACCTTAGGGACCGCTTACCATGAGTCCCGAATGGTATCTGATATAGGAAACATTTTCTTAAACTTAGGAGAGGGAGAAAACGGTATACCTGGTCTATCCCATTCCTTACTAATAATTTCCAAAATTCTCTTAGGAACCAGAAAAACATCAGTGTAAGTAAGAACTTCCAAATATTTATCCATTTTACACAATTTCTCTGGAGGAATCACAATAGGATCACAATCATCCAGAGTCACTAAAACCTCCCTAAGCAACAGGCAGAGGTGATCAAGCTTAAATTTAAATGACATAGCATCCGAATCTGTCTGAGGCAAAACATTCCCTGAATCAGAAATTTCACCCTGAGACAGTAATTCCCTAATCCCCAACTCAGAGCACTGTGAGGGAACATCGGAAATAGCTAATAAAGCATCAGAGGATTCAGTATTTACATTAATACTTGACCTACTGCGTTTACCCTGCAACACTGGTAATTTAGGCAATACCTCTGTAAGGGTAGTTGACATAACTGCAGCCATCTCCTGCAGAGTAAAGGAACTAGATGCACTAGAAGTACTAGACGTCCCTTGTGTGGGCATAGAAGGTTGTGACACTTGGGGAGAATTGGATGGCATATCCTGATTCTCTTCAGACTGAAAATCATCCCTAGGCACACTTACTTTATTTAAAATATGCTTTTTACATTGTAAAGCCCTTTCAGTACAAAAGTTACACAATGTTAGAGGGGGTTGCACAATAGCTTCTAAACACATAGAACAATGAGAAACCTCAATGTCAGACATGTTGAACAGACTAGTAATACCACAAAAGTCTAAACACTTATTTATAGCATAAAATAAACATTAGAAAAAAACGTGTACTGTGCCTTTAAGAAAAGAAAAAGTGAACAATTTTTCCAAAATGCACAAAAAATTTAAAATTATTCCCAAATTTACCTTAATATCGTTGGTTAATCCAAAAATGACTGCACCCAGAAGCAAGGGCAGAAATAAGGCTTTAGAAGTACTTATATCAACATGTAGTCAAAGGATAGATAAAAATACACTCTGCACCTCGCCACAGCTCTGCTGTGGCGCCTATCTGCCCCCAGGGTACTCGAATCAAGTTTCCAACCCTTCAGACCAGCTACACAGTCCAGGTGCCACGAGTTACTGTTTTTTATATTGTCTCCCATGTCACATAATGCCCAAATATCAACTAATGATAAATATAAAATAGGGACTCCAGTAACACCCCTCTTATTAAAATAGGTTTTACTGCTTACCCCATTCCCATACAGGGAAATAATGCCAGCCAGTTCTGATACACCAAGTCTCCTCAGAAAAAAAGGCTGCACATACCTTAATGATACTTGTAGCATGAAAACGGTCTCCACACTGAAGATGTCTCATGGTTACCTTCAGAAGTCTTGTGAGAACCAGCGTGGATCTTAGTTACAAATGCTAAGATCATCAAACCTCAGGGCAGAAATCTTCTTCCATATCCCCCTGAGGATAGTACGCACCGGTACCATTTAAAATAAAAAACTTTGTGATTGAAGAAACTAAAACTAACACTTCACTTTACCATGTCTTCCTAGTATAACACAGGCAAAGAGAATGACTGAGGGTGGAGGGGAAGGGGAGGGGCTATATATACAGCTCTGCTGTGGTGCTCTTTGCCACTTCCTGTTAGCAGGAGGTTAATATCCCACAAGTAAGGATGAAATCCGTGGACTCGTCATATCTTTGTAAAAGAAATAGTTTTACCTAGCAGAAATTATAATGTGTTCTATAAGTTCAGGCAAAGACTCTCCGCTAGATTTAGAGTTCTGCGGCCAAAGGGGTGCGTTAGCTACGCGTGCTTTTTTCCCCCACACCTTTTAAATACCGCTGGTATTTAGAATTCACAGAAGGGCTGCGTTAGGCTCCAAAAAGGGAGCGTAGAGCATATTTACCGCCACTGCAACTCTCAATACCAGCGGTGCTTACGGACGCGGCCAGCTTCAAAAACGTGCCTGTGCACGATTCCCCCATAGGAAACAATGGGGCAGTTTGAGCTGAAAAAAACCCTAACACCTGCAAAAAAGCAGCGTTCAGCTCCTAACGCAGCCCCATTGTTTCCTATGGGGAAACACTCCCTAAGTCTGCACCTAACACCCTAACATGTACCCCGAGTCTAAACACCCCTAGCCTTACACTTATTAACCCATAATTTGCCGCCCCCGCTATCGCTGACCCCTGCATATTTTTTAACCCCTAATCTGCCGCTCCGTACACCGCCGCCACCTACGTTATCCCTATGTACCCCTAATCTGCTGCCCCTAACACCGCCGACCCCTATATTTATTAACCCCTAATCTGCCGCCCCCAACGTCGCCGCCACCTACCTACAATTATTAACCCCATATCTGCCGACCGGACCTCACTGCTACTATAATAAAGTTATTAACCCCTAATCCGCCTCACTAACCCTATAATAAATAGTATTAACCCCTAATCTGCCCTCCCTAACATCACCGACACCTAACTTCAAGTATTTACCCCTAATCTGCCGACCGGACCTCACCGCTACTCTATTAAATTTATTAACCCCTAAAGCTAAGTCTAACCCTAACACTAACACCCCCCTAAGTTAAATATAATTTTTATCTAACAAAATAAATTAACTCTTATTAAATAAATTAATCCTAATTAAAGCTAAATACTTACCTGTAAAATAAACCCTAATATAGCTACAATATAAATTATAATTATATTGTAGCTATTTTAGGATTAATATTTATTTTACAGGCAACTTTGTATTTATTTTAACCAGGTACAATAGCTATTAAATAGTTAATAACTATTTAATAGCTACCTAGTTAAAATAATTACAAAATTATCTGTAAAATAAATCCTAACCTAAGTTACAATTAAACCTAACACTACACTATCAATAAATTAATTAAATAAAATACCTACAATTATCTACAATTAAACCTAACACTACACTATCAATAAATTAATTACATAAAATACCTACAAATAAATACAATTAAATAAACTAACTAAAGTACAAAAAATAAAAAAAGAACTAAGTTACAAAAAATAAAAAAATAATTTACAAACATTAGAAAAAGATTACAACAATTTTAAGCTAATTACACCTACTCTAAGCCCCCTAATAAAATAACAAAGCCCCCAAAAATAAAAAATGCCCTACCCTATTCTAAAATAAAAATAGAAAAGCTCTATTACCTTACCAGCCCTTAAAAGGGCCTTTTGCGGGGCATGCCCCAAAGAATTCAGCTCTTTTGCCTGTAAAAAAAAACATACAATACCCCCCCAACATTACAATCCACCACCCACATACCCCTAATCTAACCCAACCCCCCCTTAAATAAACCTAACACTAAGCCCCTGAAGATCTCCCTACCTTGAGTCATCTTCACCCAACCGGGCACCGATGGACCAAAAGAAGACATCCGGAGCGGCAGAAGTCTTCATCCTATCCGGGCAGAAGAGGACATTCGGACCGGTAGACATCTTCATCCAAGCGGCATCTTCTATCTTCATCCATCCGGAGCGGAGCGGAGCCATCTTCTTCCAGCCGACGCGGATCCATCCTCTTCTACCGACGCCTACTTGCCGAATGACGGTTCCTTTAAATGACGTCATCCAAGATGGCGTCCCTCGAATTCCGATTGGCTGATAGGATTCTATCAGCCAATCGGAATTAAGGTAGGAACAATCTGATTGGCTGATGGAATCAGCCAATCAGATTCAAGTTCAATTAGATTGGCTCATCCAATCAGCCAATCAGATTGAGCTTGCATTCTATTGGCTGATCGGAACAGCCAATAGAATGCGAGCTCAATCTGATTGGCTGATTCCATCAGCCAATCAGAATTTTCCTACCTTAATTCCGATTGGCTGATAGAATCCTATCAGCCAATCGGAATTTGAGGGATGCCATCTTGGAGGGGGAATGTGTGTGTGGGGGGGGGATGTGTGTGTATGTGGGAGGGATGTGTGTGTGTGTGTGGGGGGGAGTTAATATGTAAATCTGGGGTTTCCTTAAGATTTCCCATATCATATAATCTTAAGTGGTGGCAGCTAGATATTATAGTTAGTTTAGTGTGGGTGGCATTAAAGGGGAGTTGTGGGCATTTCTTTTATGTCTAGTACAGACTAAAGAATGTTGTTAACCCTTGCACCCACTGAATTAAAATCACAAGCTTGCCTGGCGTGGCTAGATTGTGACAAATTAGTGACAGTAGAAGGGGTCTGATAACCCTTTCTGTGCCAAATAAGTGACTGGTGCAGGGTTGGATAACCCTGGTCATCACAGGGGGGATCTCTGTGTGTGTGTGTGGGGATGTGTGTGTGTGGGGGGGGATGTGTGTGTGGGGGATGTTTGTGTGTGTGTGTGGGGGGGGATGTGTGTGTGGGGGGATCTGTGTGTGTGGGGGGATCTATGTGTGTGGGGATGTGTGTGTGAAGATGTGTGTGTGTGTGGGGGAGATGTGTGTGTGGGGGCGATGTGTATGTGTGGGGGGATGTGTGTGTGGGGGGGAGTGATATGTGTGTGGGGGGGATGTGTAGTGTTGTGCTTACTGTTGTGTTGGTTAGATGGCACATTGAGGCTTCCATACAAAGATGATGTCATCAAGTGGGCTGTGCTTAGAATCAGAACAGTTCAGAGAAGCCATCTTGTGACAGTTTTGTGATGCAGTTATAAAGTACAAGGACTGAATCTGACAAGTGCTACTAATAATAATAATGAGTGTAATGTCAGCTACAGATCACTGCAGAGGATACAGCATCAGCCAGTCAGGAAGAGTAAGAACTGTCAGTTACACATTATAAGTTATATTGCAGTTATACAGTTATCAGTTATAAGTTACCCTGGATTATTATAGTGCTGCATACACAGTGTACAGGACTGCTAATATAAGGAGTGCAGCAGCCATTCATTATAAAGGACTATATATGTGTATCTATCCATATTACTGTGTGCAAATCTACAGGAGCACCTTGTTATGTCATCCAGTAAATAAAGTGCCAGTTTACATTTAGAAGTTGCAAGTGCATCATTCATAGAAAGAGTTAATGTTTGCTATGTAAGGACATTACATCTGGCGACGAGTACTACCTGGGGGGATGTGTGTGTGTGGGGGATCTGCGAATGTGTGTGTGTGTGTGGGGGGGGGAGATGTGTGTGGGGGGGATGTGTGTGTGTGGGGAATGTGTGTGTGGGGTGGGATGTGTGTGTGTGTGGGGGGTATGTGTGTGTGTGGGGGGATGTGTGTGTGGGGGGGATGTGTGTCGGGGGGATGTGTGTGGGGGGGGATCTGTGGGGGGTATGTGTGTGTGTGTGGGGGGGATGTGTGTGTGTGGGGTGGATGTGTGTGTGTGTGGGGTGGATGTGTGTCTGTGGGGGGGGATGTGTGTGTGGGGGGGGATGTGTGTGTGGGGGGGGGGGTGTGTGTGTATGTGGGAGGAATGTGTGTGTATGTGGGAGGGATGTGTGTGTGTGGGGGGGTGTGTGTGTGTTTGGGGGTGGGGATGTGTGTGTTTGGGGGTGGGGGATGTGTGTGTGGGGGTAGATGTGTGGGGGTAGATGTGTGGGGGGTAGATGTGTGGGGGGATGTGTGTGTGTGGGGGGGATATGTGTGTGGAGGGGATGTGTGTGTGGGGGGGGGGGGGGGGGGGGGATGTGTGTGGGGGATGTGTGTGTGTGGGAGGGATGTGTGTTGGGGGGGATGTGTGTGTTTGGGGGTAGGGTGGGGGATGTGTGTGTTTGGGGGTGGGGTGGGGGATGTGTGCGTGTGTGGGGGCTGATGTGTGTGTGGGAGGATCTGTGTGGGGATCTCTCTGTGTGGGGGGAACTGTGTGTAGGGGGTGTATGTGTGTGTGGGGGGATGTGTGTGTGTGTGGGGGGATGTGTGTGTGGGGGTAGATATGTGGGGGGGGTGTGGGGGGATGTGTGTGTGGGGGGGGGATGTGTGTGTGGGGGGATGTGTGTGGGGGGATGTGTGTGTGGGGGGATGTGTGTGTGTGGGGGATGTGTGTGTGGGGGGGGATGTGTGTGTGGGGGGGATGTGTGTGTGTGGGGGGGGATGTGTGTGTGTGGGGGGAATGTGTGTGGGGGGGGAATGTGTGTGGGGGGGAATGTGTGTTGGGGGGATGTGTGTGTTGGGGGGGGATGTGTGTGTTTGGGGGTGGGGTGGGGGATGTGGGCGTGTGTGTGGGGATGTGTGTGTGGGGGGTAGATGTGTGGGGGGGATGTGTGTGTGGGGGGTAGATGTGTGGGGGGGGATGTGTGTGTGTGGGTGGTATGTGTGTGTGGGGGGAATGTGTGTGTGGGGGATGTGTGTGTGTGGGGAGAGTGATGTGTGTGTGTGGGGGGGATCTGTGGGGGGGATGTGTGTGTGTGGGGGGATGTGTGTGTGTGGGGGGTGTGTGTGTGTGTGGGGTGTGTGTGTGGGGGGGGGGATGTGTGTGTGGGGATGTGTGTGTATGGGGGGATGTGTGTGTATGTGGGAGGGATGTGTGTGAAGGGGGATGTGTGTGTTGGGGGTGTGTGTGTGTTTGGGGGTGGGGTGGGGGATGTGTGTGTGGGGGTAGATGTGTGGGGGTAGATGTGTGGGGGGTAGATGTGTGGGGGGATGTGTGTGTGTGTGGGGGATATGTGTGTGGAGGGGATGTGTGTGTGGGGGGGGTGTGGGGGGGGATGTGTGTGGGGGATGTGTGTGTGTGGGAGGGATGTGTGTTGGGGGGGATGTGTGTGTTTGGGGGTAGGGTGGGGGATGTGTGTGTTTGGGGGTGGGGTGGGGGATGTGTGCGTGTGTGGGGGGGGATGTGTGTGTGGGGGCTGATGTGTGTGTGGGAGGATCTGTGTGGGGGGATGTGTGTGTGTGGGGATCTCTCTGTGTGGGGGGAACTGTGTGTAGGGGGTGTATGTGTGTGTGGGGGGATGTGTGTGTGGGGGTAGATATGTGGGGGGGGGGGGGTGGGGGGATGTGTGTGTGTGGGGGGGGATGTGTGTGTGTGGGGATGTGTGTGGGGGGATGTGTGTGTGGGGGGATGTGTGTGTGTGTGTGATGTGTGTGTGGGGGGGGATGTGTGTGTGGGGGGGATGTGTGTGTGTGGGGGGGGATGTGTGTGTGTGGGGGGAATGTGTGTGGGGGGGGAATGTGTGTGGGGGGGAATGTGTGGGGGGGGATGTGTGTGTTGGGGGGATGTGTGTGTTGGGGGGGGATGTGTGTGTTTGGGGGTGGGGGATGTGGGCGTGTGTGTGGGGATCTGTGTGTGGGGGGTAGATGTGTGGGGGGGATGTGTGTGTGGGGGGTAGATGTGTGGGGGGGATGTGTGTGTGTGGGTGGTATGTGTGTGTGGGGGGAATGTGTGTGTGGGGGATGTGTGTGTGTGGGGAGAGTGATGTGTGTGTGTGGGGGGATCTGTGGGGGGGATGTGTGTGTGGGGGGGGGATGTGTGTGTGTGGGGGGATGTGTGTGTGTGGGGGGTGTGTGTGTGTGTGGGGTGTGTATGTGTGTGGGGGGATGTGTGTGTGGGGATGTGTGTGTATGGGGGGATGTGTGTGTATGTGGGAGGGATGTGTGTGAAGGGGGATGTGTGTGTTGGGGGTGTGTGTGTGTTTGGGGGTGGGGTGGGGGATGTGTGTGTTTGGGGGTGGGGTGGGGGATGTGTGCGTGTGTGTGGAACTGTGTGTGTGGGGGGATGTATGTGTGTGTGGGGGGGATGTGTGTGTGGGGGCTGATGTGTGTGTGGGAGGATCTGTGTGGGGGGATGTATGTGTGTGGGGATCTCTGTGTGTGTGGGGATCTGTGTGTAGGGGGGTGTATGTGTGTGTGGGTGGGATGTGTGTGTGTGGGGGGGATGTGTGTGGGGGATGTGTGTGTGGGGGGGATGTGTGTGGATGTGTGTGTCTGTGGGGGATGTGTGTGTGGAGGGATGTGTGTGTGGGGGGATGTGTGTGTGTGTGTGGGGGGGGGGTGTGTGTGTGGGGGATGTGTGTGTGTGTGGGGGGGGGGGGGATGGGGATGTGTGTGTGTGTGGGGGGGGATGGGGATGTTTGTGTGTGTGTGGGGGAGATGTTTGTGTGTGTGTGTGGGGGTGGGGGGTGGGGGAGATGTGTGTGTGTGGGGGGATGTGTGTGTGGGGGGGGGATGTGTGTGTGAGGGGGGATGTGTGTGTGTGTGTGTGTGTGGATGTGTGTGTGTGGGGGAATGTGTGTGTGGGGGAATGTGTGTGTGGGGGGATGTGTGTGTAGAGATGTGTGCGTGTGTGTGTGTGTGGAGGGATGTGTGTGTGGGGGGGATGTGTGTGTGGGGGGATGTGTGTGTGGGGGGGATGTGTGTGTGATCTGTGTGTGTGGGGGATGTGTGTGTGTGGGGGAGGTGTGTGTGGGGGGATGTGTTTGTGGGGGGATGTGTGTGTGTGTGTGGGGGATGTGTGTGTGTGTGTGTGTGTGTGGGGGATGTGGTTATGTGTGTGGGGGGGATGTGGTTATGTGTGTGGGGGATGTGTGTGTGTGGGGGGATGTGGTGATGTGTGTGTGGGGGATGTGTGTGGGGGGGATGTGTGTGTGTGTGTGGGGGATGTGTTTGTGCAGGGGTGATGTGTGTGTATGTGGGGGGGATGTGTGTGTGGGGGTGGTGGGGGTGTTTGTGTGGGGGGGATGTGTGTATGGGGGGATGTGTGTGTGTGGGGGATGTGTGTGTGGTGGGGGATGTGTGTGTGGTGGGGGATGTGTGTGTGGGGGTGATGTGAGGGATGTGTGTGTGGGATGTGTGTGTGTGTGGGGGATGTGTTTGGGGGGGGGATGTGTGTGTGTGGGGGGATGTGTGTGTGTGGGGGGATGTGTGTGTGGGGGGATGTGTGGGTGGGGGGATGTGGGTGTGTGTGGGGTGGGGGATGTGTGTGTGAGATGTGTGTGTGTGTGGGGGGGATGTGTGTGTGGGGGGATGTGTGTGTGTGGGGTGGGGGATGTGTGTGTGGGGGATCTAAGTTTGTGTGTGTGTCTGAGGAAACAGTGCTGTGCCACTGAGAAACGCGTTGCTGTTTTAATTTAACTTTTATTAAACTTTTAACCATTTGTCATCTCGCTGCTGCTTCTTATTCCTTTGGATTTCACTACACTGATTGCCACTGTCTATTTTGGAGTGCTGGTCATTACTGCTTGCCTGACATTTCCTGTGGCACCCAGGAATATCTGTGGACTCCCTCTGGTGGAACGAGGATTTCTCCTGCTCCAGGTGTGCCTAAGAGTCTGCCGGATGACTTATTGGTTTCGGCCTGCCTCTATAGCACAATTTTGCTGACCAACACGTGAGTAGGATTGACTTTGCCTGTATTTCTACTGTTTGGTTTACCAGTCTGATTTGATCTATGGAAGTTGTTGTTCCCGTGCCTCAGGCAGAGTGGGGAGAAGGGTTCTATTCAAACCTATTCATCGTTCCCAAAATGGAAGGGAACCTTTCATCCCATCTTAGACCTGAAGTGCCCAACAAATTCTTAAGGGTACCTTCCTTCAAGATAGAGACTTTCAGGTCCATTCTTCCTCTAGTCCAGGAGGGTCAATTCATGACCGCCATAGATCTCAAGGATGCATATCTTTATTCCAATTCACCAAGATCAATACCAGTACCTACGTTTTTCTGGAAAAGCATTACCAATTCATAGCTCTTCCATTTGGTCTAGCTACGGCTCCCAGGATCTTTAAAAAAGTTCCAGGGACCCTCGTTGCTGTGGTCAGACTACAGGGGATTGATGTGGCGCCATACTTAGACAACATCTTGGTTCAGGCACAACTTCACATTTAGCGACATCTCACACAGAGAAGTTACTCCAGTATCTTCGGACGCATGACTGGAGATTAAGCCTGTTTCACTCCCAACATGAGAGTGAATTTCCTTGATATTATCATAGATTCTATCAGCTAGCGAAATGTTTTTCAACCGCGGTCCTCAATTACCCGCAACAGGCCATGTTTTTATTATAGCTGAACCACTGTCAGCTAAAATAATCAGCTGATGGGTGAGAGCAGGTTAGTAACCATGGCTACTGATCAGCTGATTATTTCACCTGTGCAGTGGTTCAGCTATAATGAAAACATGGCCTGTTGGAGGTACTTGAGGACCATGGTTGAGAAACACTGAGCTATCATATTTATCTCACAGATCAGCACAGGGAGAAGCTTCAGGCTGCCTGTCATCTATACTTCAATCCACTCCTCTGCCTTTGGTTGCTCAATGCAAGGTGGTAGTAGGTCTTATGGTCGTGGCTTCGGACGCTTTTCCTTTTCTCGCTTCCATCTGAGACCTCTACAGTTATGTATGCGCAAGCAAGGAACGGGAGTCATTTAGACCTTTCTCAGGTAATATCTCTGGATCCAGAGACGAAAGTCTCTTTCCTGGTGGCTGTCTCAGGAACCTGTTTTCCAGGGCATGTGCTTCCTGCACCCATCTTGGGAGATCTTAACAGATGCGAGTTTGACAGGCTGGGGTGCAGTGTGGGGTTCTCTTAGCGCTGAGGGAACCTGGCAACCAGAAGAAGTGATTCTTCCAATCAATGTTCTGGAACTGAGGGCTATCTTCAACGCTCTTCAGTCGTGGTCCCAGTTGTGTTCCGTCTATCTTATTTGATTTTAACAAGACAACATCACTAGGGTGGCCTATGTCAATCACCAGGGCGGAACTCACTCTGGTGATGCTGGAACTGTCTCGTATCCTTTGATGGGCAGAGACATACCAATGCCAAATATCAGCCATCCACATTCCAGGTGAGACTCTGCATTGTGGGGAATGGTAGCTAAAACAGAAGTGTTTTGCAAGATCACCTGTAGGTGGGAGTGCTCAGAGCTATATCTGATGGCTTCCTGTCTCAATGCTAAACTACTGAGATAGGGATCCATATTGAGAGATCCTTAGGCGGAGTTGGTGGATGCCTTAGCAGTTCCTTGGCATTTCAATCTAGTGTAACTTTTTCCTTTATTTTTGCTTTGAGTAGTAGCTTGAATTAGTAGCTTGAATCAAGCCTCCAGAATTTCAGTGATTCTTTTAGCTCCTGTGTGAACACGCAGCACTTGGTATGCAGACCTTGTGAGAATGTCGTCTGCTCCTCCATGGTGGCTGCCTTAGAGGCAGGTCCTTCTGGCACAATCCATTCTATCAAAATCTAGATTCTAGATACTGACTGCATGAAGGTTGAACGCATAGTTTTGTCCAAGAGAGGATTCTCTGAGGCGGGAATCTATACTCTGGTTCAGGCAAGAAAACCTGTCACCAGATGTATTTACCATAAGGTGTGGAGGGCTCATCTTTCCTGGTGTGAGGAATGTGGGTTCCCTTGGCACAGAGTGAAGACTCTTCGTATCCTTCAGTTTCTACAGAATGGTTTATTGAAGGGCCTGTCGGCTAGTTCTCCTAAAGGTCAGATTTGAGTTTTTTTCTGATTTGTTGCATAAAAGGTTGGCTCCTTTGCCAGATGCTCAGTCTTTTGTTCAAGCTAATGCTCGAATTAGACCTGTTTTTCAACCTATTGCTCCTTGTTGAAAAACAAGGAGTTCTTCAACAGGCTCCGTTTGAGCCTATGCATGCCATTGATATTAAGTTACTAACTTGGTAAGTGTTGTTTCTTTCAGCTATTTCCTTTGCTCGTAGAGTGTCAAAATGTTCTGCCCTCCAGTGTGACCCACCTTATCTAGTGTTCCATTTCTATAAGGCTGTACTTCGAACAAAGATGGGGTTTTTACCTAAGGTTGTCACAACTCAATATTAATCAGGAAATTGTTGTCTTTGTCCCAATTCTCC
Organism: Bombina bombina; assembly: GCF_027579735.1. Lineage (NCBI taxonomy): Eukaryota > Metazoa > Chordata > Amphibia > Anura > Bombinatoridae > Bombina > Bombina bombina. Next base: position 536,791,719 of record NC_069501.1, on the reverse strand, counting down.
TTCCTCTAAAGAGGGGTTGTTACATAATCTGGATGTTGTAAGAGCTTTAAAGTTTCTATCTTCATGCTACCAAGGATTTTCGCCAATCTTTTTCATTGTTTATCCAGTATTCTGGTAAGCGCATGGATCAGAAAGCCACAGCTGTTACACTATACTTCTGGCTTACATAGAAGCAGGTCAACAGCCTCCATCCAGGATTATGGCACATTCTACTCGTGCAGTGTCTTCTTCTGGGACCTTCAAGAATGAGGCTTCAGTTAACATATATAAGGCTGCTACTTGGTCTTCATGGCATACTTTCACAAAATTTTTACAGATTTGTTGTTTTTGCCTCAGCTGAGGCATCTTTTGGTATTTAGGATTGCCTTCCCTCCCTTTCCCTCCCTTTCCCTTCCTTTTCCTCCCTTATAATTTTCGTGGACTTCACAGGTTGGGTATTGTTTTCCCATAGGTATGAATTTGTGGACTCTCACTGCCATTAGAAAGAAAATATAATTCATGCTTACCTGATAAATTATTTTCTTTCTTGGCAGTGAGAGTCCACGAACCCGCCCTGAAATAATGAAGTGGCGGCAGTCTTATGGCACCTTTTTACCCTTTTTATCTTTTTACTTTTCCTTATCCTCGGCTTGAACTACGGAGAGGGTACGGGAAGTGGGAGTGATATTTAATGCTCTGTTTGGGGTGTCTTTGCTGCCTCCTGGTGGCCAGGTGAAGTTTTTCCCATGAATTTGTGGACTTTCACTGCCAAGAAAGAAAATAATTTAGCAGGTAAGCATAAATTGTAATATCCTGTATGCCTTGTCTGTAAACTTCCTGCTTTCAGAAGTAAGAGATAACTCAAATGTCACTCAATCCTCAGAGGTGCCTGATGTCAAGAGTAGAAAAAAGAGCAAAATAGTGTAATACTGTTTAATAATAACATTACTGTTGTATATAATCTATAGACAGCTACTCACATTTACAGACCTCTATACAATATGAGGTATCAGGCATACTTATTTATTAACAGTGTCCGAAGTTAGTCCATATAGACAGTGTATAAAGCTCTCCAAATTATAATACCTCTATATCGTAGTTCAAAATCTTGAAAACTAAACAGTCTGATATTGTCTTGTCAGAATATATCATTATGCATTTTGAAGGCTTGTAGTATCTTCTTTATCATAGGAAACGTATCTCTGAAGACGTTAGCTGTTAAAAATTGCAGCAGCACACCTACCATTCTTTCATTACTACTGGTGGGACAGGGTAGGTCATACGATTTTCTTTCATGTAATTGGCAAGAGTCCATGAGCTAGTGACGTAAGGGATATACATTCCTACCAGGAGGGGCAAAGTTTCCCAAACCTCAAAATGCCTATAAATACACCCCCCCCCCACCACACCCACAATTCAGTTTTACAAACTTTGCCTCCTAAGTGAAGTAAGTTTGTGCTAGATTTCTACGTTGATATGCGCTTCTCAGCATGCTGAAGCCCAGTTCCTCTCAGAGTGCAGTGAATGATAGAGGGATGTTAAGGGAGTATTACCTATTGAATACAATGGTCATCCTAACGGGGATCTATTTTATAGGTTCTCTCTTATCGGTCATAGAGATTCATCTCCTACCTCACTTTTCAGATCGACGATATACTCTTATATACCATTACCTCTACTGATTCTCGTTTCAGTACTGGTTTGGCTATCTACTTTATGTAGATGAGTGTCTTTTGGTAAGTATGTTTTCTTTTATTTAAGACACTCTCAGCTATGGTTTGGCACTTTATATGTAAAGTTCTAAATATATGTTTTGTACTTATATTTGCCATGATTCAGGTTAATCAGTATATTTCCTTTTCACAGACTGTCAGTTTCATTTTGGGAAATGCATATAAAAAAAAAAAAGAAAATAATTTTTTTACCTGAAATTTTCAAATTGACTCTCTTTTATAAATTGCGGGCTGTTAGGCTCGCGGGAGCGCAAAATGCTATAATTTATTGCATCATTCTTGGCGCAAGACTTTTTTTGGCGCGAGAATTACGTTTGTTGACGTAATTTCGTCATTTCCGGCGTCTTAGTTGGCGCCGAGAATTTTCACGTAGTTGCGCCATCTATGATGCTCGTGTTTGTTGCAGACGTTCTTGGCGCCAAAAAATATTTTGTCAGTTGTGGGCGTCATACTTGGCGCCAGATTTCTGACATTATTTAAGTCTTTATTTCATTTTGCTTCTGGTTTCCAGAGGCTTATTTTGTTTGCATTTTTTCCCATTCCTGAAACTGTCATATAAGGAAATTGATATTTTGCTTTATATGTTGTTTTTTCTCTTACATTTGCAAGATATCTCAAAACTGTTCCTGTATCAGAAAACACTGTTGGATTCCTGCTGACTGATATCAATCCTACCAAAGCTAAGTTAATTTATTTTAATGTTATGAATTTTTATCTCTAGCTATGGTTTGTAATAAGTTATCATGATAAACGTTTACATGCAGAAAAAATGTCCATCAGTATTAATGCATTGCCTATTGCTATTCTTTTAACATCTAATGTACAAGATATACCTGGGAATTTATAAGAATATTTTTCTGATTCTATTCTAAAGGCTTTGTCTGCCATCCCGCCATTTAATAAAATGTAAAGGTCTTTTTTAAACTTCTCATTTAGTTGATGAATTTTCAAATGACCGACAACATACTGAATTATCCTTCTCTGATGATGATTTATCTCATTCAGAATATCCTTCGTCAGATATTGACACTAACAAATCTACTTTTTTTACTTTTAAATAGAGTACATTCGTTCTTTGTTGAAAAGGTGTTCATTATTTTGGATATTGAGGAGACTAGTCCTCTTGATTTTAAGACTAGCTAACATTTAAATTCTGCTTATTAACCTCTTGTGGTTACTTCAGAGGGTTTTTTTTCCAGTTCCTAATACTGGGGAATGGAATAGGCCTGGTACTTCTTTTATTCCTTCTTTAAGGTTTTAAAATTGTATCCTTTGCCAGCAGTTAGTTTGGAGTTTTGGGAAAAGATCCCCAACGTTAATGGGGCTATCTCTACTCTTGCTAAACGTACTACTATTCCTATGGAAAATAGTATTTATTTTAAAGATCCTTTAGATGGGAAACTTGTATCTTTTCTAAGGAAAATTAATTTATTTACAGGTCCTTTTCTTAGGCCTGCAATTTCTTTGGCTAATGTTGCAGCTGTTTCATCTTTTTTGGTTGGAAACTTTAGCGCAACAAGTATTGGTTTATGATTTGTTTATCATTATTAACTTGATTCAACATGCTAATAATTTCATTTGTGATGCCATTTTTTTATATTATCAAAATTGAGGTTAAATCTATGTCTTTAGCTATTTTAGCTAAAAGAACTTTGTGACTTAAATCTTGGAATGCTAATTTGATTTCTAAAATCCAGATTTCTATTTTCTTTCCTTCCAAGGTAATAAATTATGTGGTTCACAGTTGGATTCAATACTTTCAACTGTTACTCTGGGGAAGGGAGTTTTTTGCTTCAAGATTAAGTTCTAAGCTTATATTAAGTTTTTGTTCTTAATGAGGAACAGAAACCTAATTCTTCCCTAAGTATCATGTTTCTAATTGGAAGCTTTCTTCAAAATGGAATGAATTCAAGCCATTTAAGAGATCAAAGCCAGCCCACAAATTCGCATGAAGGTGCGGCCCTTATCCATCTTAGCTGGTAGGGGTCAGGTTAAGATTTTTCTAAAGTTGTTTGGTTCAATTCGGTCCAAACTTCTTAGATTGGGGTACAGGATAGGATTCAGAGTAAGACCGCCTGTGAGAAGTCTTTTGCTCTCACACATATTCTAACTATTCCAGTAAAGGCTCAGACTTTTCTGAAGTGTCTTTCAGACATGGAGTTATCTGGGGTATTCATACCAGTTCCGTTTCAGGAACGGGGTTTGGGGTTTTGTTCAGAACTATTCATTGTCCCAAAGAAATAAAAACTTTTGAATTGTCATGTTAGAGTACCATCTTTCAGAATGGTGATTATAAGGTCTATTCTGCCTTTTGTTCAGCAAGAGCATTATTTTCCTACAATAGACCTACAGGATACATATCTTCATATTCTGTTTTCATTCAGATTATTTTCATTTTCTGAGATTCTCTTTTTTAGACAAGCATTACCAATTTGTTGCTTTTCCTTTCTGGCCTAGCGGCAGCTCTAGAAATCTTTTCAAAGGTTCTCAGTGTTTCCTTATTTGGACGATATTGTGGTACTTGCTCAGTCTTTTCGTTCTGCAGAATCTCATATGATTCAACTTCTGTTGTTTCTTCAAAGACATGGTTGGAGGATCATTTTATCAAAAGTTCCTTGATTCCTCAGACAAAGGTCACCTTTTTTAGGTTTCCAGATAGATTGTGTCAATGTCTTTGTCTCTAACAGACAAGAGACAATTTATATTGGGTTCAGCTTTCGGAACCTTCAGTCTCTATTATTTCCTTCAGTAGCTATATGCATGGAAGTTTTAGGTCTCATGACTGCAGCATTGGATTCGATTCCCTTTGCTCATTTTCATATGAAACCTTTCCAGTTTTTAATGCTGAATTAATGGTGCAGGGATTATTCTAGGATATCACATTTAATATCCTTGAATCCCAATATTCAACTATCTCTGACTTGGTTGTTAGATAACCATCGTATAGTTCTACGGGTCTCTTCGGTTCATCCAACCTGGACATTGATCACAACAGATGCGAGTCTTTTAGGTTGGGAAGCTGTCTGGGCATCTCTGACAGCACAAGGGGTTTGGAAATCTCAAGAGGCGAGATTACCATTCAATATTTTGGAACTCCGTGCGATTTTCAGATTTCTTCAGTTTTGGCTTCCATTTGAAGAGAGAGACGTTTATTGGTTTTCAGACAGACAATGTCACAACTGTGGCTTATGTCAATCATCAGGGTGGGACTCTCAGTCATCAGGCTATGAAAGAAGTAGCTTGGATACTTGCTTGGGCAAAATCCAGCTCCTGTCTAATTTCTGTGGTCCATATCCCAGGTATAGACAATTGGGAAGTGGATTATCTCTGTCATCAAGTTTTACATCCGGGAGAATGGTCTCTTCACCCAGATGTGTTTTTTCAAATTGTTCAGATGTGGGGGCTTCCAGAAATAGATCTGATGGCATCTCATCTAAACAAGAAACTTCCCAGGTACCTATCCAGGTCCAGGGATCCTCAGGCGGAAGCAGTGTATGCATTGACACGTCCTTGGAGTTATCAACCTGCCTATATTTTTCCGCCTCTAGTTCTTCTTCCAAGAGTGATTTTCAAAATCATCATGGAGCAATCGTTTGTGCTGCTGGTGGCTCCAGCATGGCCACTCAGGTTTTGGTATGTGGATCTTGTTCGGATGTCCAGTTGCCAACCTTGGCCACTTCCATTAAGGCCAGACCTTATATCTCAAGGTTCGTTTTTCCATCAGGATCTCAAATCATTACATTTGATGGTATGGAAATTGAACGCTTAGTCATAGAGGTTTCTCTGACTCAGTGATTAATATTATGTTGCAGGCTCGTAAATCTGTGTCTAGAAATATTTTTTATCGAGTTTGGAAGACTTACATTTCATGGTGCTCTTCTCATAAATTCTTTTAGAATTCCTAGAATTTTACAGTTTCTTCAGGATGGTTTAGATAAGGGTTTGTCTGCAAGTTCTTTGAAAGAACAAATCTCTGCTCTTTCTGTTCTGTTCCACAGAAAAATTGCTAAACTTCCTGATATTCATTGTTTTGTACAGGCTTTGGTTCGTATCAAGCCTGTCATTAAATCAATTTCTCCTCTTTGGAGTCTTAATTTGGTTTTGAAGGCTTTACAGGCTTCTCCGATTGCGCCTATGCATTCTCTGGACATTAAATTACTTTCTTGGAAAGTGTTGTTCCTATTGGTCATCTCTTCTACTAGAAGAGTTTCTGATTTATCTGCTCTTTCTTGTGAGTCCCCTTTTCTGATTTTTCATAAGGATAAGGCGTTTTTTGCTGACTTCATTTAAATTTTTACCTAAAGTTGTGAACTCCAACAACATTAGTAGAGAAATTGTTGTCCCTTCTTTGTGTCCTAATCCTAAGAATTCTCTGGAGAGATCCTTACATTCTTTGGATGTGGTAAGAGCTTTGAAATATTATGTTGAAGCTACTAAAAATTTCAGAAAGACATTTAGTCTATTTGTTATCTTTTCTGGTTCTAGGAAAGGTCAGAAGGCTTCTGCCATTTCTTTGGCATCTTGGTTAAAGCTTTTAAATCCCCGCCTCAGAGGATTACGGCTCATTCTACTAGGTCAGTTTCTACTTCCTGGGTTTTTAAGAATGAAGCTTCTGTTGATCAGATTTGCCAAGCAGCAACTTGGTCTTCTTTGCATATTTTTACTAAATTCTACCATTGTGATGTTTTCTCTTCTTCAGAAGCAGTTTTTGGTAGAAAAATACTTCAGGCAGCTGTTTCAGTTTGATTCTTCTGCTTATATTTTCAGTTTTTTTCATTATAAGATTAAAACTTTTGATTTGGATTGTGGATTAATTTTTCAGAGGAATTGGCTGTCTTTATTTTTATCCCTCCCTCTCTAGTGACTCTTGTGTGGAGTTCCACATCTTGGGTATTTGCTATCCCATACGTCACTAGCTCATGGACTCTTGCCAATTACATGAAAGAAAACATAATTTATGTAAGAATTTACCTGATAAATTAATTTCTTTCATATTGGCAAGAGTCCATGAGACCCACCCTTTTTATGGTGGTTATGATTTTTTTGTATAAAGCACAATTATTCCAATTCCTTGTTGATGCTTTTGCTCCTTTCTTATCACCCCACTTCTTGGCTATTCGTTAAACTGAATTGTGGGTGTGGTGGGGGGTGTATTTATAGGCATTTTGAGGTTTGGGAAACTTTGCCCCTCCTGGTAGGAATGTATATCCCATACGTCACTAGCTTATGGACTCTTGCCAATATGAAAGAAATTAATTTATCAGGTAAATTCTTACATAAATTATGTTTTCTTACTAACGCCCTATTGATTCTTCATAGTTGCATATGTTTCAAAACTCCAGTGTGTGTGTGTGGGTGTGTATATATATATATATATATATATATATGTATATACAGGTGGCCCTCGGTTTACGCCGGTTCAATTTGCGCCGTTTCAGAATAACAACCATTTTTTTCAGTCATGTGACTGCTATTGAAAAGCTTTTGGAAAGCAATGCACTAATTAAAATAGCCAGTAGGTGGAGATGTCCGCTTGTTTTGCAGCAATGTTGTGCAACTTAACAGCCTTAAATGGATCTGTGTACACAGATCAGACCAGATCTATCGAGCAACAAGTTTTTGCAGGCACTTCCCTATTATCTTCCTGTCCAGCAGCTTCAGGTGAGGGTGCCTAACTGCTTAATTACTGCAGATTGAAATGCATAGAATAGGTGCAGACTGAATATTATCTAACATGCTAACAATGCAGAGAACTGTTTGCAGAAAAATGCAAGTAAAAAAACGTTTTTGTTTATTAAACTTAGTTTGATGATGATGCAGTCTGTTGTTTGATTATTTAATTAGGTGATGTTTAGCAAATGTTTTTGTTCATTAAACTTAGTTTGATTATGATACAATCTATATTTTTAGGTTTATAATGTTGTTTAGCATTTAAAGTCTTCATTTCAAAGCTTTAAAAATAATGTATTAGGTGTTACTTATGACATTTTGAGAGGGGCCTGGAACCTAACTCCCTCACTTCCCATTGACTTACATTATAAACTGGGTTTCAATTTACAACGGTTTCGATTTACAGCCATTCCTCCTGGAACCTAACCCTGGCGTAAACTGAGGGCTACCTGTGTGTGTATATATATATATATATATATATATATATATATATATATATATATATATATATATATATATAAATTCTTTCTTTCATGTAATTGGCAAGAGTCCATGAGCTAGTGACTTACGGGATATACAATCCTACCAGGAGGGGCAAAGTTTTCCAAACCTCAAAATGCCTATAAATAGGTGAAGTAAGTTTGTGCTAAGATTTCTACGTTGATATGTGCTTCTCAGCATTTTGATGCCCGGTTCCTCTCAGAGTACAGTGAATGTCAGAGGGATGTGAAGGGAGTATCACCTATTGAATGCAATGGTTTTCCTTGCGGGAGATCTATTTCATAGGTTCTCTGTTATCGGTCATAGAGATTTATCTCCTACCTCCCTTACTCAGATCGACGATATACTCTCATATTCCATTACCTCTACTGATAACCGTTTCAGTACTAGTTTGGCGATCTGCTATACGTGGATGGGTGTCTTTCGGTAAGTATGTTTTCATTACTTAAGACACTCTCAGCTATGGTTTGGCACTTTATGCATTAATATAAAGTTCTAAATATATGTATTGTACTTATATTTGCCATGAGTCAGGTTTATGTATATTTCCTTTTGCAGACTATCAGTTTCATATTTGGGAAAAAACATATTAAGGAAATATTTTTCTTACCTGGGGTTTAGTCTTTTTTTTCAAATTAACTGCTTTTTTCATTAAATTTCACGGGCAAAATTAGGCTCGCGAGGGCGCAAAATGCCCAAGTTTATTGCGTCATTCTTGGCACGAGAAATTTTTTGGCGCAAAGGTACGTCCAATGACGCAAATTCGTAATTTCCGGCGTCTTAGTTGACACCGAGTTTTTTGCACAAGGTTGCGTCTTCAATGATGCGAGTGTGTCATTTCCGGATGTTGCTAGCGCCCAAAAAATTTCAGTTGCTTTGGGTGTTATACTTGGCGCCAAATAATTTCATTATTTAAAAACGCCATTCCTATATGCCTCTTGCCTTTTTCTATGTCAGAGGGCTATGCTGTTTGCATTTTTTTACCCATTCCTGAAACTGCCATATAAGGAAATTGATAATTTTGCTTTATATGTTGTTTTCTTTCATGTAATTGGCAAGAGTCCATGAGCTAGTGACGTATGGGATATACAATCCTACCAGGAGGGGCAAAGTTTCCCAAACCTCAAAATGCCTATAAATACACCCCTCACCAAATCCACAAATCAGTTTTACAAACTTTGCCTCCTATGGAGATGGTGAAGTAAGTTTGTGCTAAGATTTCTACGTTGACATGCGCTTCTCAGCATTGTTGAAGCCCGATTCCTCTCAGAGTACAGCGAATGTCAGAGGGATGTGAAGGGAGTATCACCTATTGAATGCAATGATTTCCCTAACGGGGGTCTATTTCATAGGTTCTCTGTTATCGGTCGTAGAGATTCATCTCCTACCTCCCTTTTCAGATCGACGATATACTCTCATTTACCATTACCTCTACTGATAACTGTTTCAGTACTGGTTTGGCTATCTGCTATATGTGGATGGGTGTCTTTTCGGTAAGTATGTTTTTTATTACTTAAGACACCCCAGCTATGGTTTGGCACTTTATGCATTTATATAAAGTTCTAAATATATGTATTGTACTTATATTTGCCATGAGTCAGGTTCATGTATTTCCTTGTGCAGACTGTCAGTTTCATATTTGGGGAAAATAAACATTTTAAGAAATATTTTTTCTTACCTGGGGTTTAGTCTTATTTTCAGATTGGCTATATTCTTCTTGCAAATTGCGGGCAGTACTAGGCCCGTGGGTGCGCCAAATGCTAGACTTTATTGCGTCATTCTTGGCGCAAGACTTTTTTGGCGCGAAAGTACGTCCGTTGGCGCAAGTTCATCATTTCCGGCGTCGTAGTTGATGCTGAGTTCCTACACAGGGTTGCGTCGTTAGTGACGCAAGTGTGTCATTTCTGGATGTTGTTGGCGCCAAAAAAATTTCAGTCACGTTGTGCGTCATACTTGGTGCCAAATTTTTTCATTATTTTATTACCCCATTGCTATTTGCCTCTTGCCTTTTCTATGTCAGAGTGCTATGCTATTTGCATTTTTTCCCATTCCTGAAACTGTCATATAAGGAAATTGATAATTTTGCTTTATATGTTGTTTTTTCTTTTACATTTTGCAAGATGTCACAATTTGATCCTGTCTCAGAAGTATCTGTTGGAACTTTGCTGCCTGACATCGGTTCTACCAAAGCTAAGTGCATTTGTTGTAAGATTGTGGAAATTATGTCTCCGAATGTCATTTGTAATAGTTGTCATGATAAACTTTTACATGCAGACAATATATCCATCAGTAATAGTACATTGCCGGGTTGCAGTTCTTTCAACTTCTAATGTACAGGATATACCTATGAATTTTAAAGAATTTGTTACTGATTCTATTCAGAAGGCTTTGTCTGCATTCCCGCCTTCTAATAAATGTAAAAGGTTTTTTAAAAACTTCTCATAAAGTTGATGAAATTTCAAATGACCGACAACATACTGAATTATCCTCCTCTGATGAGGATCTATCTGATTCAGAAGATCCTTCCTCAGATATTGACCCTGACAAATCTACTTATTTATTTAAAATGGAGTATATTCGTTCTTTGTTAAAAGAAGTGTTAATTACTTTGGATATTGAGGAAGCCAGTCCTCTTGATGTTAAGACTAGTAAACGTTTAAATGCTGTTTTTAAACCTCCTGTGGTTACTCCAGAGTTTTTTCCTATTCCTGATGCTATTTCTGATATGATTTCTAAGGAATGGAATAAGCCAGGTACTCCTTTTATTCCTTCTTCAAGGTTTAAAAAAATTGTATCCTTTACCAGCAATTTCTATAGAGTTTTGGGAAAAGATCCCCAAGGTTGATGGGGCTATTTCTATTCTTGATAAACGTACCACTATTCCTATGGAAGATAGTACTTATTTTAAAGATCCTTTAGATAGGAAACTTGAATCTTATCTAAGGAAAGCCTATCTATATTCAGGTCATCTTCTCAGGCCTGCAATTACTTTGGCTGATGTTGCGGCTGCATCAACTTTTTGGTTGGAGAATTTAGCGCAACAAGAATTGGATCCTGACATGTCTAGCATTGTTCGCTTACTACAACATGCTAATCATTTTATTTGTGATGCCATTTTTGATATTATCAAAATTGATGTTAGATCCATGTCTTTAGCTATTTTAGCTAGAAGAGCTTTGTGGCTTAAATCTTGGAATGCTGATATGACATCTAAGTCTAGATTGCTATCTCTTTCTTTCCAAGGTAATAATTTATTTGGTTCTCAGTTGGATTCTATTATTTCAACTGTTACTGGGGGAAAGGGAATTTTTCTGCCTCAGGATAAAAAAACCAAGGGTAAATCTAAGGCTTCTAACCGTTTTCGTTCCTTTCGTCAAAATAAGGAACAAAAATCTAATCCTTCCCCCAAGGAATCTGTTTCCAATTGGAAGCCTTCCTCAAATTGAAATAAATCCAAGCCTTTTTAAAAACCAAAGTCAGCCCCTAAGTCCACATGAAGGTGCGGCCCTCATTCCAGCTCAGCTGGTAGGGGGCAGGTTAAGATTTTTCAAGGATATTTGGATAAATTCTGTCCAAAATCAATGGATTCAGAGCATTGTCTATCAAGGGTATCGAATAGGATTCAGAGTAAGACCTCCTGTGAGAAGATTTTTTCTCTCACGCATCCCAGCAAATCCAGTAAAAGCTCAGGCTTTCCTGAAGTGTGTTTCAGACCTGGAGTCTTCAGGGGTAATCATGCCAGTTCCTTTTCAGGAACAAGGTCTGGGGTTTTATTCAAAGCTATTCATTGTCCCAAAGAAGGAAAATTCATTCAGACCAGTCCTGGATCTGAAAATTTTGAATCGTTATGTAAGAGTACCAACTTTCAAGATGGTGACTATAAGGACTACTCTGCCTTTTGTTCAGCAAGGACATTTATATGTCTACAATAGACTTGCAGGATGCATACCTTCATATTCCGATTCATCCAGAACATTATCAGTTCCTGAGATTCTCTTTTCTAGACAAGCATTACCAATTTGTTGCTCTTCCTTTTGGTCTAGCAACAGCTCCAATAATCTTTTCAAAGGTTCTGGGTGCCCTACTCTCTGTAATCAGGGTATTGCGTTTCCTTATTTGGACGATATCTTGGTACTAGCTCAGTCTTTACGTTCTGCAGAATCTCACACAAATCAACTAGTGTTGGAGGATCAATTTACCAAAAAGTTTCTTGATTCCTCAGACAAGGGTCACCTTTTTAGGTTTCCAGATAGATTCAGTCTCCATGACTCTGTCTCTATCAGGCAAGAGACGTTTGAAATTGGTTGCAGCTTGTCAGCACCTTTAGTCTCAGTCATTCCCTTCAGTGGCTATGTGCATGGAAGTTTTAGGCCTCATGACTACAGCATTGGACGCGATTCCTTTTGCTCGTTTTCACATGAGACCTCTTCAGCTTTGTATGCTGAATCAATGGTGCAGGGATTATACAAAGATATCACAATTAATATCCTTAAATCCCAATGTTTGACACTCTCTTACGTGGTGGTTAAATCACCAGCGTTTAGTTCAAGGGGCTTCCTTTGTTCGGCCAACCTGGACTGTGATCACTACAGATGAAAGTCTTTCAGGTTGGGGAGCTGTTTGGGGATCTCTGACAGCGCAAGGGGTTTGGAAATCTCAAGAGGCGAGATTACCAATCAATATTTTAGAACTCCGTGCAATTCTCAGAGCTCTTCAGTTTTGGCCTCTGTTGAAGAAAGAACCGTTCATTTGCTTTCAGACAGAAAATATCACAACTGTGGCATATAATCAGGGTGGGACTCACAGTCCACAAGCTATGAAAGAAGTATCTTGGATACTTGCTTGGGCGGAATCCAGCTCCTGTCTAATCTCTGCGGTGCATATCCCAGGTGTAGACAATTGGGAAGCGGATTATCTCAGCCTTCAGACTTTACATCCATGGGAGTGGTCTCTCCATCCAGATGTGTTTTCTCAGATTGTTCAGATGTGAGGTCTTCCAGAGATAGATCTGATGGTCTCTCATCTAAACAAGAAACTTCCCAGATACCTGTCCAGGTCCAGGTCCTTGGTGTTATCATCCTGCTTACATTTTCCCGCCTCTAGTTCTTCTTCTAAGAGTGATCTCCAAAATCATCATGGAACAATCATTTGTATTGCTGGTGACTCCAGCATGGCCACACAGGTTTTGGTATGCGGATCTTCTTCGGATGTCCAGTTGCCAACCTTGGCCACTTCCATTAAGGCCGGACCTTCTATCTCAAGGTCCGTTTTTCCATCAGGATCTTAAATCATTAAATTTGAAAGTATGGAAATTGAACGCTTAGTGCTTAGTCATAGAGGTTTCTCTGACTCAGTGATTAATACTATGTTGCAAGCTTGTAAATCTGTCTCTAGAAAGATTTATTATTGAGTTTGGAAGACTTACATTTCATGGTGTTCTTCTCATAAATTCTCTTGGCATTCTTTTAGAATTCCTAGAATTTTACAGTTTCTTCAGGATGGTTTGGATAAGGGTTTGTCTGCAAGTTCTTTGAAGGGACAAATCTCTGCTCTTTCTGTTTTATTTCACAGAAAGATTGCTAAACTTCCTGATATTCACTGTTTTGTACTGGAGTTAGTTCGTATTAAGCCTGTCATTAAATCAATTTCTCCTCCTTAGAGTCTTAATTTGGTTTTGAAGGCGTTACAGGCTCCTCCATTTGAGCCTATGTATTCTTTGGACATTAAACTACTTTCTTGGAAAGTGTTGTTCCTTTTGGCTATCTCTTCTGCTAGAAGAGTTTCTGAGCTATCTGCTCTTTCTTGTGAATCTCCTTTTCTGATTTTTCATCAGGATAAGGCGGTTTTGCGGACTTCATTTCAATTTTCTTTTACAAAGATATGACGAGTCCACGGATTTCATCCTTACTTGTGGGATATTAACCTCCTGCTAACAGGAAGTGGCAAAGAGCACCACAGCAGAGCTGTATATATAGCCCCTCCCCTTCCCCTCCACCCTCAGTCATTCTCTTTGCCTGTGTTATACTAGGAAGACATGGTAAAGTGAGGTGATAGTTTTAGTTTCTTCAATGAAGAAGTTTTTATTTTAAATGGTACCGGTGCGTACTATTTTCCTCAGGGGGATATGGAAGAAGATTTCTGCCCTGAGGTTTGATGATCTTAGCATTTGTAACTAAGATCCACTCTGGTTCCCACAAGACTTCTGAAGGTAACCATGAGACATCTTCAGTGTGGAGACCGGTTTCATGCTACAAGCAGCATTAAGGTATGTGCAGCCTTTTTTTCTGAGGAGACTTGGTGTATCAGAACTGGCTGGCATTATTTCCCTGTATGGGAATGGGGTAAGCAGTAAAACCTATTTTAATAAGAGGGGTGTTACTGGAGTCCCTATTTTATATTTATCATTAGTTGATATTTGGGCATTATGTGACATGGGAGACAATGTAAAAAACAATGTTTTATGTTTTTTATTTTTTGGCACTTAAAACTTATTGGTTTTATGCTTGAGGGTTATATTTTTTGTTTATTTTTACTTTAGTGCAAAACTGCATTTCCATGCGGTGTTGTTTGGGCCTACTCTGACTTTTGACCTTAAGGGGCAGAGCCTATTTCGGCGCAATTTCTTCAGGCTTAGCAGCAGCAAACAGTAACTCGGTGGCTCCTGGACTGTGTAGCTGGTCTGAAGGGTTGGAAACTTGATTAGAAGCACTCTGGGGGCAGGTAGGCGCCACAGCAGAGCTGTGGCGAGGTGCAGAGTGTATTTGTATCTATCTTTTGACTACATGTTGATATAAGTACTTTTAAAGCCTTTTTTCTGCCCTTGCTTCCGGGTGCAGTAATTTTTGGATTAACCAACAATATTAAGTTAAATTTGGGAATAATTTAATGTTTTTGTGCATTTTGGAAAAATCGTTCATTTTTTCTTTTCTTAAAGGCACAGTAGACATGTTTTCTGATGTTTATTTTTATGCTATAAATAAGTGTTTAAACGACTTTTGTGCTATTACTAGTCTGTTTAACATGTCTGACATTGAGGTTTCTCATTGTTCTATGTGTTTAGAAGCTATTGTGCAACCCCCTCTAACATTGTGTAACTTTTGTACTGAAAGGGCTTTACAATGTAAAAAGCATATTTTAAATAAAGTAAGTGTGCCTAGGGATGATTCTCAGTCTGAAGAGAATCAGGATATGCCATCCAATTCGCCCCAAGTGTCACAACCTTTTATGCCCACACAAGCGACGCCTAGTACTTCTAGTGCGTCTAATTCCTTTACTCTGCAGGAGATGGCTGCAGTTATGTTAACTACCCTTACAGAGGTATTGTCTAAATTACCAGTGTTGCAGGGTAAACGCAGTAGGTCAAGTATTAATGTAAATACTGAATCCACTGATGCTTTATTAGCTATTTCTGATGTTCCCTCACAGTGCTCTGAGTTGGGGGTCAGGGAATTACTGTCTGAGGGTGAAATTTCTGATTCAGGGAATGTTTTGCCTCAGACAGATTAGGATGCTATGTCATTTAAATTTAAGCTTGATCACCTCTGCCTGTTGCTTAGGGAGGTTTTAGCGACTCTGGATGATTGTGATCCTATTGTGATTCCTCCAGAGAAATTGTGTAAAATGGATAAATATTTGGAAGTTCCTACTTACACTGATGTTTTTCCGGTTCCTAAGAGAATTTCGGAAATTATTAGTAAGGAATGGGATAGACCAGGTATACCGTTTTCTCCCTCTCCTAATTTTAAAAAATGTTTCCTATATCAGATACCATTCGGGACTCATGGCAAACGGTCCGTAAGGTAGCGGGAGCTATATCTTCCCTAGCTAAGTGTACTACTATACCCATTGAGGATAGTTGTGCTTTCAAGGATCCTATGGATAAGAAATTAGTAACTACTGCAGCAGCTTTTTGGTTTGAGGCTCTAGAAGAGTCTCTTAAGGTTGAGACTCCATTAGATGACATTCTAGATAGAATTAAGGCTCTTAAGCTAGCTAGTTCTTTTATTACTGATGCCGCTTTTTCAAATTGCTAAATCAGCGGCAAAATATGCAGGATTTGCTATTTGAGCATTGTGGCTCAAATCTTGGTCTGCTGATGTGTCATCAAAACATAAGCTTTTAGTTATTCCCTTTAAAGGTAAGACCCTTTTTGGGCCAGAATTGAAGGAGTTCATTTCTGATATTACAGGAGGTAAGGGCCATGCCCTACCTCAGGATAGGTCGGTTAAAATGAGGGGTAAACAGAATAATTTTCGTTTCTTTCTGAACTTTAAAGGAGGACCCCCCCACTTCTTCTTCTTCCACAAAGCAGCATGAAGGGTGGCCCCCGATCTGGGACCGGATCTAGTAGGGGGCAGACTTTCTTTCTTTGCTCAGGCTTGGGCAAGAGATGTTCAAGATTCCTGGGCACTAGAAATAGTGACCCACGGTTATCAATTGGAATTCAAGGATTTTCTCCCAAGAGGGAGATTTCATCTTTCAAAATTATCTGCAGACCAGATAAAGAGAGAGGCGTTCTTCGCTGTGTAAAAGACCTTTTTACTATGTGAGTAATCTGTCCTGTTCCAAAATTGGGACAGGGGTTTTACTCAAATCTATTTGTGGTCCCCAAAAAAAGGGAACGTTCATTTTGGACCTCAAGTCCAAAGAGTTCCAGCATTCAAGATGGAGACAATTCGAACGATTTTGCCAATGATCCAGGAGGGTCAATATATGACTACCGTGGATTTGAAGGATGCTTACCTTCATATTCCAATCCACAAAGATCATCATCGGTTTCTAAGGTTTGCCTTTTTGGACAAACATTATCAGTTTGTGGCTCTTCCTTTCGGGTTGGCCACAGCACCCAGAATCTTCACAAAGGTTCTAGGGTCTCTTTTGGCGGTTCTCAAACTGCAAGGGATAGCGGTGGCGCCTTATCTGGACGATATTCTGATTCAGGCATCAACATATCATCTGACAAAATCTCACACGGACACAGTGTTGTCTTTTCTGAGAACTCACGGCTGGAAGGTGAACATAGAGAAAAGTTCACTTGTTCCACAGACAAGGGTTCCTTTCTTGGGAACTCTGATAGACTCGGTAGCCATGAAAGTATTTCTGACAAAGGTCAGAAAATCAAAGATTTTGAATGCTTGCCGAGCACTTCTGTCCATTCCTCGGCCATCAGTGGCTCAGTGTATGGAGGTAATTGGATTAATGGTAGCGGCAATGGACATTGTTCCGTTTGCTCGCTTTCATCTCAGACCACTGCAACTGTGCATGCTCGTTCAGTGGAATGGGGATTATGCGGATTTATCTCCAAAGATAATTCTGGATCAAGAGACCAGAAACTCTCTTCTTTGGTGGTTGTCGCCAGATCATCTGTCCCAGGGGACTTGTTTCCGCAGACCCTCGTGGGTGATAGTGACAACAGATGCCAGCCTTCTGGGCTGGGGTGCAGTTTGGAACTCCCTTTAGGCTTAGGGTGTTTGGACTCGATACTTCCAATCAATATTCTGGAACTGAGAGCAATATTCAATGCGCTTCAGGCGTGTCCTCAGTTGGCTTCGGCCAAATTCATCAGATTCCAGTCAGACAACATAACAACTGTGGCATATGTCAATCATCAGGGGGGAACAAGGAGTTCCTTAGCGATGATAAAAGTATCCAAGATAATCAGTTGGGCAGAGGCCCACTCTTGTCAACTGTCAGCGATCTACATCCCAGGGGGGTAGAGAACTGGGAAGCAGATTTTCTTAGTTGACAGACTTTTAATCCGGGGGGGTGGGAACTTCACCCGGAGGTATTTGCCTCATTGATTCTCAGATGGGGCAGACCGGAATTGGATTTGATGGCATCTCGTCAGAATGCCAAGCTTCCAAGATACGGATCCCGATCAAGGGATCCTCAGGCCGAACTGATAGATGCCTTGGCAGTGCCTTGGTTGTTCAGCCTAGCTTATGTGTTTCTGCCATTTCCTCTCCTCCCACGCGTGATTGCTCGAATCAAACAGGAGAGAGCTTCAGTGATCCTGATAGCGCCTGCGTGGCCACGGAGGACTTGGTATGCGGATCTAGTGGACATGTCCTCTCTGCCACTGTGGAAACTTCCGTTGAGACAGGACCTTCTCATTCAAGGTCCTTTCCAACATCCAAATCTAATTTCTCTGCAACTGACTGCGTGGAGATTGAACGCTTGATTTTATCAATACTTTGATACAGGCTAGAAAGCCTGTCACTAGTAAGATCTATCATAAGATATGGCGTAAATATCTTTATTGGTGTGAATCCAAGGGTTACTCATGGAGTAAAGTTAGGATTCCTAGGATTTTGTCTTTTCTCCAAGAAGGATTTGAGAAAGGGTTATCAGCAAGTTCCTTAAAGGGACAAATTTCAGCTTTCTCAATTCTGTTTCACAAACGTTTGGCAAATGTATCAGATGTTCAGTCTTTTTGTCAGGCTCTATCTAGAATTAAGCCTGTATTTAGACCTATTACTCCTCCCTGGAGTTTGAATTTAGTTCTTCGAGTTCTGCAAGGGGTTCTGTTTGAACCTATGCATTCCATAGATATTAAACTATTATCTTGGAAAGTTCTGTTTTTGTTTGCTATTTCTTCTGCTCGAAGAGTTTCTAAGCTTTCAGCATTACAGTGTGATTCGCCTTATCTCATATTTCATTCTGATAAGGTGGTTTTCGTACCAAACCTGGGTTCCTTCCTAAGGTTGTTTTGAATAAGAATTTTAATCAGGAAATTGTTGTTCCTTCCTTGTGTCCTAATCCTTCTTCTAAGAAGGAGCGTCTGTTACATAACTTGGATGTGGTCCGTGCCTTAAAGTTTTACTTACAGGCAACTAAGGATTTCTGTCAATCATCTTCATTATTCATTGTTTATTCTGGAAATCGTAGAGGTCAGAAAGCTACGGCTACCTCTCTTTCTTTTTGGCTGAGAAGTATCATCCGCCTGGCATATGAGACTGCTGGACAGCAGCCTCCTGAAAGAATTACGGCTCATTCTACTAGGGCTGTGGCTTCCACATGGGTTTTTTTTAAACAATGCATCTGTGGAACAGATTTGTAAGGCTGCGACTTGGTCGTCCTTTCACACTTTTTACAAATTTGATACTTTTGCTTCTTCTGAGGCTATCTTTGGGAGAAAGGTTCTTCAAGCAGTGGTGCCTTCCATTTAGGTTCCCGTCTTGTCCCTCCCTTTCATCCGTGTCCTATTGCTTTGGTATTGGTTTCCCACAAGTAAGGATGAAATCCGTGGACTCGTCATATCTTTGTAAAAGAAAACAAAATTTATGCTTACCTGATAAATTACTTTCTTTTACGATATGACAAGTCCACGGCCCTCCCTGTTATTTTAAGACAGGTTTATTTTATTTTTTGAAAACTTCAGTCACCTCTGCACCTTTTTAGCCTTTTCTTTTCTCTTCCTATAACCTTCAGCTGAATGACTGAGGGTGGAGGGGAAGGGGAGGGGCTATATATACAGCTCTGCTGTGGTGCTCTGTGCCAATTCCTGTTAGCAGGAGGTTAATATCCCACAAGTAAGGATGAAATCCGTGGACTCGTCATATCGTAAAAGAAAGTAATTTATCAGTTAAGCATAAATTTAGTTTTTACCTAAGGTTGTGAATTCTAACAACATTAGTAGAGCTATTGTTGTTCCTTCCTTGTGTCCTAATCCTAAGAATTCTTTGGAAAGATCCTTACATTCTTTGCATGTGGTAAGAGCTTTGAAATATTATGTTGAAGCTACTAAAGATTTCAGGAAAACTTCTAGTCTATTTGTTTTATTTTCTGGTCCTAGGAAAGGTCAGAAGGTTTCTGCTATTTCCTTGGCTTCTTGGTTGAAACTTTTGATTCATCAAGCTTATTTAGAGTCGGGTAAGACCCCGCCTCGGAGAATTACAGCTCATTATACTAGATCAGTCTCCACTTCGTGGGCTTTTAAGAATGAACCTTCAATTGATCAGATTTGCAAAGCGGCAACTTGGTCCTCTTTGCATACATTTACTAAATTCTACCGTTTTGATGTATTTGCTTCTTCAGAAGCAGTTTTTGGTAGAAAAGTTCTTCAGGCAGCTGTTTCAGTTTGATTCTTCTGCTGATGTTTTAAGTTTTTCTTGTCATTTAAATAATAAACTTATATTTTGGGTTGTGGATTATTTTTCAGCAAATTATGGCTGTTGTTTATTTTTATCCCTCCCTCTCTAGTGACTCTTGCGTGGAGTTCCACATCTTGGGTATTGATATCCCATACGTCACTAGCTCATGGACTCTTGCCAATTACATGAAAGAAAACATAATTTATGTAAGAATTTACCTGATAAATTCATTTCTTTCATATTGGCAAGAGTCCATGAGGCCCACCCTTTTTTATGGTGGTTATGATTTTTGTATAAAGCACAATTATTTCCAAATACCTTTGTTGATGCTTTCTACTCCTTTTTTTATCACCCCACTGCTTGGCTATTCATTAAACTGAATTGTGGGTGTGGTGAGGGGTGTATTTATAGGCATTTTGAGGTTTGGGAAACTTTGCCCCTCCTGGTAGGATTGTATATCCCATACGTCACTAGCTCATGGACTCTTGACAATATGAAAGAAATTAATTTATCAGGTAAATTCTTACATAAATTATATATTTTTTCTCTTACATTTGCAAGATGTCTCAATCTGATCCTGTCTCAGAAATCACTGTTGGAACCCTGATGCCTGATAACAGTTCTACCAAAGCTAAGTGCATTTGTTGTAAATTTGTGGAGATTATATCTCCAGCTGTGGTATGTAATAGTTGTCATGATAAGCCTTTACATGCAGAGAATGTGTCCATCAGTAATAGTACTATGCCTGTTGTTCCTTCAACATCTAGTGTACATGATATACCTGTGAATATAAAAGATTTTATTACTGATGCGATTCAGAAAGCTTTGTCTGCCATCCCGTCTTCTAATAAACGAACGTAAAAGGTCTTTTAAAAATTCTCATAAAGTTGATGAAATTTTCAAATGACCGACAACATACTGAATTATCCTCCTCTGATGAGGATCTATCTGATTCAGAAGATCCTTCCTCAGATATTGACACTGACAAATCTACTTATTTATTTATTTGTTAAGAGGTGTTGATTACATTGGATATTGAGGAAACTAGTCCTTTTGATATTAAAACTAGTAAACCTTTAAATTCTGTTTATAAACCTCCTGTGATTATTCCAGAGTTTTTTTCCAGTCCTGATGCTATTTCTGATATGATTTCTAAGGAATGGAATAGGCCTGGTACTTCTTTTATTCCTTCTTCAAGGTTTAAAAAATTGTATCCTTTGCCAGCAGTTAGATTGGAGTTTTGGGAAAAGATCCCCAAAGTTGATGGGGCTATTTCTACTCTTGCTAAACATACTACTATTCCTATGGAAGATAGTACTTCTTTTAAAGACCCTTTAGATAGGAAACTTGAATCTTATCTAAGGAAAGCTTATTTATAGTCTGGCTATCTTCTCAGGCCTGCCATTTCTATGGCTGATGTTGCAGCTGCATCAAATTTTTGGTTGGAAAGTCTAGCGCAACAGGAAATGGATCCTGATTTATCTAGCATTGTTTGGTTGCTTCAACATGCTAATCATTTTATATGTGATGCCATTTTTGATATCATCAATATTGATGTTAAATCTATGTCTTTAGCTATTTTAGCTAGAAGAGCTTTGTTTGTGTCTCAAATATTGGAATGCTGACATGGTATTTAAGTCTAGATTACTATCTCTTTCTTTTCAAGGTAATAAGTTATTTGGTTCTCAGTTGGATTTGATTATTTCAACTGTCACTGGGGGGAAGGGAGTTTTTTTGCCTCAGGATAAAAGACCTAAGGGTAAATCTAAAGCTTCTAACCGTTTTCTTTCCTTTCGACAAAATAAGGAACAGAAACCTAATCCTTCCCCCAAAGAATCTAGTTCCAATTGGAAACCTTCTTCAAACTGGAATAAATCCAGACTGTTTAAGAAACCAAAGCCAGCCCCCAAGTCTGCATGAAGGTGCGGCCCTCATTCCAGCTCAGCTGAAAGGGGGCAGATTAAGATTCTACCAAAACATTTGGGCAGATTCTGTTCAAAATCAATGGATTCAGAGTATTGTCTCTCAAGGGTACAGAATAGGATTCAGAGTAAGACCTCCTGTGAGAAGATTTTTTCTCTCACGCATCCCAATCAAATCCAGTAAAGGCTCAGGCTTTTCTGAAGTGTGTTTCAGACCTGGAGTTTTCAGGGGTAATCATACCAGTTCCGTTTCAGGAACAGGGTCTGGGGTTTTATTGAAATCTATTCATTGTCCCAAAGAAAGAAAATTCATTCAGGCCAGTTCTGGATCTGAAAATTTTGAATCGTTATGTAAGAGTGCCAACTTTCAAAATGGTGACTATAAGGACTATTCTGCCTTTTGTTCAGCAAGAGCATTATATGTCCACAATAGACTTACAGGATGCATATCTTCATATTACGATTCATCCAGATCATTATCAGTTTCTGAGATTCTCTTTTCTAGACAAGCATTACCAATTTGTCGCTCTTCCATTTGGCCTAGCAACAGCTCCAAGAATCTTTTCAAAGGTTCTTGGTGCCCTACTCTCTGTAATCAGAGAACAGGGTATTGCGGTGTTTCCTTATTTGGACGGTATCTTGGTACTAGCTCAGTCTTTACATTCTGCAGAATCTCACACAAATGAACTAGTGTTGTTTCTTCAAAGACATGGTTGGAGGATCAATTTACTAAAAAGTTCCTTGATTCCTCAGACAAGGGTCACCTTTTTAGGTTTCCAGATAGATTCAGTGTCCATGACTCTGTCTCTAACAGACGAGACAAATAAAATTGGTTTCAGCTTGTTGGAACCTTCAGTCTCAGTCATTACCTTCAGTGGCTATGCGCATGGAAGTTTTAGGTCTCATGACTGCAGCATCGGACGCAATCCCCTTTGTTAGTTTTCATATGAGACCTCTCCAGCTTTGTATGCTGAACCAATGGTGCAGGGATTATACAAAGATATCACAATTAATATCCTTAAATCCCAATGTTCGAGTCTCTCTGACTTGGTGGTTAGATCACCATCGTATAGTTCAAGGGGCCTATTTTGTTCGTCCAACCTGGACTGTGATCACAACAGATGCAAGTCTTTCAGGTTGGGGAGCTGTCTGGGGATCTTTGACAGCACAAGGGGTTTGAAAACCTCAAGAGGTGAGGTTACCAATCAATATTTTAGAACTCCGTGCTATTTTCAGGGCTCTTCAGGTTTGGCCTCTGTTGAAGAGAGAACCGTTCATTTGTTTTCAGACAGACAATATCACAACTGTGGCATATGTCAATCATCAGGGTGGGACTCACAGTCCCCAAGCTATTAAAGAAGTATCTCGGATACTTGCTTGGGAAGAATCCAGCTCCTTTCTAATTTCTGCGGTTCATATCCCAGGTATAGACAATTGAGAAGTGGATTACCTTAGCCGTCAGACTTTACATCTGGGGGAGTGGTCACTCCATCCAGATGTGTTTTCTCAGATTGTTCAGATGTGGGGTCTTCCAGAAATAGATCTGATGGCTTCTCAATCAAACAAGAAACTATGCAGGTACAGGTCCAGGGATCCTCAAGTGGAAGCGGTAGATGCGTTAGCAGTTCCTTGGTGTTACCAACCTGCTTATAGCTTCCCGTCTCTGGTTCTTATTCCAGGAGTGATTTCCAAAATCATCATGGAACAATCGTTTGTGTTACTGGTAGTCCCAGCATGGCCTCACAGGTTTTGTTTGGATGTCCAGTTGCCAACCTTGGCCACTTCCATTAAGGCCAGACCTTCTGTCTCAAGGTCCGTTTTTCCATCAGGATCTAAAATCATTAAATTTGAAGGTATGGAAATTGAACGCCTAGTGCTTAGTCATAGAGGTTTCTCTGACTCAGTGATTAATACTATGTTACAGGCTTGTATAAATCTGTTTCTATGAAGATTTATTATCGAGTTTGGAAGACTTACATTTCATGGTGTTCTTCTCAAATTCTCCTGGCATTCTTTTAGAATTCCTAGAATTTTACAGTTTCTTCAGGAGGGTTTGGATAAGGGTTTGTCTGCAAATTCCTTGAAGGGACAAATCTCTGCTCTTTCTGTTTTATTTCACAGAAAGATTGCTAAGCTTCCTGATATTCACTGTTTTGTACAGGCTTTGGTCCGTATCAAGCCTGTCATTAAGTCAATCTCTCCTCCTTGGAGTCTTAATTTGGTTTTGAAGGCTTTACAGGCTCCTCCGTTTGAGCCTATGTATTCTTTGGACATTAAACTACTTTCTTGGAAAGTGTTGTTCCTTTTGGCCATCTCTTCTGCTAGAAGAGTTTTCGAATTATCTGCTCTTTCTTGTGAATCTCCTTTTCTGATTTTCCATCAGGATAAGGCAGTTTTGCGGACTTCATTTAAATTTCTTCCTAAGGTTGTGAATTCTAACAACAGTATTAGAGAAATTGTTGTTCCTTCTTTGTGTCCTAATCCTAAAAATTCTTTGGAGAAATCCTTACATTCTTTGGATGTGGTAAGAGCTTTGAAATATTATGTTGAAGCTACTAAAGATTTCAGGAAGACTTCTAGTCTATTTGTTATCTTTTCGGGTTCTAGGAAAGGTCAGAAGGCTTCTGCCATTTCCTTGGCATCTTGGTTAAAGCGTTTGATTCTTCAGGCTTATTTGGAGTTGGGTCAGGCCTGGCCTCAGAGAATTACAGCTCATTCTACTAGATCAGTCTCCACTTTGTGGGCTTTTAAGAATGAACCTTCAATTGATCAGATTTGTAAAGCGGCAACTTGGTCTTCTTTGCATACATTTACTAAATTCTACCGTTTTGATGTATTTGCTTCTTCGGAAGCAGTTCTTGGTAGAAATGTTTTTCAGGCAGCTGTTTCAGTTTGATTCCTCTGCTTATGTTTCCGTCTTTTCTTTTCATTATGAAAATAAACTTATAATTTGGATTGTGGATTAATTTTTTTCAGTGGAAAATGACTGTTATTATTTTATCCCTCCCTCTCTAGTGACTCTTCTGTCCACATCTTGGGTATTACTATCCCATATGTCACTAGCTCATGGACTCTTGCCAATTACATGAAAGAAAACATAATTTATGTTAGAACTTACCTGATAAATACATTTCTTTCATATTGGCAAGAGTCCATGAGACCCACCCTTTTTATTTTGGTTATTATTTTTTGTATAAAGCACAATTATTTTCAAATTCCTTTGTTGATGCTTTTTACTCCTTTCTTTATCACCCCACTACTTGGCGATTCATTAAACTGAATTGTGGGTGTGGTGAGGGGTGTATTTATAAGCATTTTGAGGTTTGGGAAACTTTGCCCCTCCTGGTAGGATTGTATATCCCATACGTCACTAGCTCATGGACTCTTGCTAATATGAAAGAAATTAATTTATCAGGCAAGTTCTTACATAAATTATGTTATATATATATATATATATATATATATACACACACAGACACAGAGAGAAGCACACTCACAGGAACGAACAACTAGCTCAATACTATTGTTGGCCTGTTCTATGGCGATTTACCACCTGGGTGCAGCTTCTTTTAGCCCAGTAATGCTTTTCACAGAGAAGAACTTTCCTGTAGTATATCAGTCTGATCCCACCTATTACGGTCAGTCCAGCGCCGAAATACCAGGCAATTACTCTCTAAACAAGGAACACAGCAACCCCAGACGATCGTTTCGGCCTTCATTGGGCCTCGTCAGTGAGGTGTAACCATATTCCTCTATATATATATATATATATATATATATATATTATTTTTATAGAATGTAAATGAGGAATTTATACAAATAAAAACTGGGTTTTCAAATGAAATGTAAACTCTGACCTTATTAAAGCCAATTTCCATGGCTAAATGAGGGATGATGGGACAGTACTATCTATAAATGTTAAACTAAAGAAGAAAACTCAAAATGATCCTCCATGTATCTGTGGCATAATGTTTTATATATCACAAAAATGTTGCCTATGTACATATCAACTGCTTATTTATTTTTTTAGAAAGTGCACAAAGCACCTAGATAAATATCCTTATTCAGCCCTTGGCGCAGGGGCGAAACTACAGGGGGTGCAGAGGTCGCAGGTGCGACTGGGCCCCTGAGGGTGGGGGCCCAGCTTAAAAAAAAAAAAAAAAATTTTTTTTTATTTTATTTTATAATATTTTTTTTTAATAAAAAACGTTAACATACCACTGCCTGCACTGATATCATGTGAATGTGACATGACTACAGGGGTTAGTGTTTCTGTTATACCCATTGGCGTTTATGTGTGTGTGTATGGTGTGTGTATGTATGTGACTGTGTGTGTATTTATGCATGTATGTGTGTTTGTGTATGTTTGTGGAACCAGCAAATTACAGACCTTGTTACTACAGCATGGGGGGCAGGGGGAAAACAGTGTCACTATACAGTACCACTATATATAGTATGGGGGGGTGGACCATGTCACTGACTACTATGGTCACTTTATAAAGTACTGAGCGGGTAGGGTCAGGCCAGCCATCTCACCGGCAGATTACAGACTGTGTCACTAACTTACTATATACAGTACTGGGGGTTAAATAGTGTCACTATATATATACAGTAATAGGGGGTCAGACCATCTCACAGACTATGGGCACAGGGTACCTCCTTTTGCAGACATGTAATCTGATTCACATTTTTTTTTCTGTGTTAAATGTAAAAAAAAAAAAAAAAAAAAAGTATTAAATTCGCCTTTTTTTTTGGAGGGGGGAGGGGTGGTGGGGGGCCCCTTCTTAGATTCTTGCACCTGGGCCCTGTGGTTTCTAGTTACGCCTCTGCCTTGGCGTGTTTAGGGTACCCACAGAAATGTTCTTCACAGAAAATGTTGCCAGCCAGGTGGGGGCAGTGAAATACCTTCTAATATAACATTTTCTGCCATCCAAAGTACAAAATTACATAATTTAACAAATGTATTGTGATAACTTTCCCCTGTGGATAAACAGATCTGGAATTATATTTTAGATGGAGTTAATTAATCAGTTGTAATGAAGATGCACTTTAACTTACTACTTAATGTAGATGTGAAATTCAAATATCCCTCACTTCTGCAAACTGTTTGAACTGTTCTCCAATCAGCGCTCTAGCCGCACGGCACTTTTATTGCAGCTAGAACACTGTTCGGAGAAAAGTTTAAAACATCTCACAAAAAAATAAATACAGGTATACCCTTCTCATGCAGCGGGTTAGGGACCTGAGCCCCCTGTAATGTGAAAATCGCCTTAAAGTGAAACAAGGCGGTTTTAGCTTTCTTTTCACTTGTCAGTGTGTTTAAAAACTTGAAAACATGTTTGAACTAACATATATTAGGGGTGCAATAATGCTACGTTTAGTTTAACACTAGCACAGCACAGTTTTCAATAAAAACTGTACCTGTAAAATAGTGACAATTACTGTAGTAAAATTTGCCAGACTATAACACTGAGACACAGATTGCACTGTAATGCTGTAAACAGAGTGAACTAAGCATAACAAAATGGTGCCAGTCACTTTTTTTGCAATCTCACGAAAATTAAAGCACTGTTTCAAAATCCTTGGAGGTTGAACTTCAGCTCCACAAAACGCTGTATTAGCGAAGTGCTGTAAAGTGAAGCGCTGTAAAGTGAGGTATACCTCTGTATGAAACTATCTAAAATATTGTTTACATTTCAGATCTGTTTATCCAAAGTTAATCATCACTTTAATGAAAAATTGTGTAATGAACATTGGATAATGTTATTAGTTCATTTTATTAATATTGGCTAAAATGCTAGTCGGGTAGTCAGTAAAATCAGCTGGGTGGTGCACCCATTAAAAAGGTGCTGGAGAGAACACTGCATAGTGATTATCCAAAATATATGTATTTTGTAAGTTCTAGTACTGTGTTTCCCCCTCTCTGTTTTGTTCTAAAACTCTAGAATTGTACCTGAACGTGTTTATGCACATTGTTCTCTTTTTGTACTACACTGCCTTTTGCTTGGACTGAACTTCTGCTTGAATTGCCCCTTTGCTCTGTCACCTGGTTTCTACTTACCTGTACCCACCAGACCTGATCTTCCTGGTTTATTGTTCTGCCTACGTCTACCAGTACTCCATTTTTCAGGTGAGCAGAGAATACCTGCAGCTATAATAAGCAATGACCTGGGTCCTACTAACTGTCTCGGAATCGTGTGCTTAATCTACTACTCAGCTACTGAGTCCCTTTCTGGATGGACATATACAACATACAGTACATTACGTTATGTGATTATTTTGATAAGATATGGTAATCTAATTATAAACATTGCCATTCAGTTATTGCTAAGATATTTAGCTATAGGTTGTTGCTACATCTGCTGGTTCAGTTGGAATTAAGGTTTTAGGTCCCTTGGTAGAATAATTTCTTATTTAGAATAGTCTCATAAGATGTTGAGTGGATAGTTCTGATCAAGGAAAGGATTTTTTTTTTAAATGAGTCTTCTTGGTCCTTATTTTTAAGGGACAGTCAACACTAAAATTGTTATTGTTTAAAAAGTTAGATAACGCCTTTACTACCCATTCCCCGGCTTTGCACAACCAGCAAATATACTTTATAACATTTATATCTCTAAATTTCTGCCTGTTTCTAAGCCAATAGACAGCCTCTTAATCACATGATTTTTTAATTTTATTTTCACAACAGGAGACTGCTAGTTCATGTGGGCCATATAGATAACATTGTGATCACGCCCGTGGGTTCTGCACACCACAACGCTAATTAGCTAACATGCAAATCAATAGATAATAAATAAAAAGTCATGTGATCATTGCGCTGTGAAAAGAGACTTACAGGCCCATTTATCAAGCTCCCGTACGGAGCTTGAAGGGCCGTGTTTCTGGCGAGTCTTTAGACTCGCCAGAAATACAACTTATGAAGCAGCGGTCTAAAGACCGCTGCTCCATAACCCTGTCCGCCTGCTCTGAACAGGCGGATAGGAATCGCCGGACATCAACCCGATCGAATATGATCGGGTTGATTGACAGCTCCCTGCTGGCGGCCGATTGGCCGCGAGTCAGCAGGGGGCGGCGTTGCACCAGCAGCTCTTGTGAGCTGCTGGTGCAATGTTAAATGCGGAGAGCGTATTGCTCTCCGCATTTAGCGAGGTCTTGCGGACCTGATCCGCAGTGTCGGATCAGGTCTGCAAGCCCTTTGATAAATGGGCCTGTTAGATACAAGGTAATCACAGAAGTTACCTTGTATCTAATATAACCATGTTCGCTATGCAAAACTGGGGAATGGGTAATAAAGGGATTATCTATCTTTTTAAACAATACATTTTTTTGAGTTGACTGTCCCTTTAAGAAAGATGTTTTCATTTAACATTTAATCACTGAGGATGAAGCTATATTTGGGCACACATCACCACAAAATATGCTTGTTCATTCAAAGCCCTTAGTGATAGTAATCTGTATTTTTTAATACTAGGCCTGTGAATCCGGATTATTCATGATCTGAATGCGGAAGAAGGAGGACACTCACGGCATTCGGCTCTTTTCGGAGCTTGATTTGTTGTTCAAATTATGCGAATGCACATGCCTATTTAATATTAAAGGGATAGTCTAGTCAAAATTAGCAATTTTAAGCAACTTTCTAATTTACTTCTATTATCACATTTCCTTCGTTCTCTTGGTATTTTTATTTGAATGTAAGCTTAGGAGCCCATTTTTGGTTCAGAACATGGGTAGCACTTGCTGATTGGTGGATACATTAAGACACCAATCAGAAAGTGCTACCCAGGTTCTGAACCAAAAATTGGCTGGCTGGCGTGCTATGTGAGGCAGAATTGTCCCGTTCTTAGGATAAGAGAACACAGACTGCACCAATCTTTATATGCTGATGACCTCCTCTTTTAATTGTCCGACCCAGAAACAGAAATTCTCCATCTTTTAAATATTTTTCTCAAAGTTGGATCCTTTTCAGGATACAAAATAAACGTGGATAAATTGGAGGTAATACCCAGGGTAGATCGGTTTGGCCTTAAAATCCCAGATGACTCTTTTGAATACGTAGGCATTACTTTACATGTAAATCCAAATCTCATATATCATTTAAATTTTGCCCATAGCATAAAAGAAATAACAAATTTATTCAAAAACTTGGATAGTCTCCCAATTTCCCTTACTGGAAGAAATAGTTTAGTGAAAATGGTAGCCCTTCCTAAGATCTTATACACCCTACAAATGTTGCCCCTTCTGCTTTCCCACCGTGACATACACACTCTCACATCTAGCATAACACACTTCATCTGGAAGGGGGGAAAAAGAGAATTAGTGCTTTTAAAATGGCTCTTCCCACAATTAAGGGGGGATTTAAATTGCCCAACATACTGTGGTACAACTGGCTACATTAGCAAAACTGTGGCAAAAACCCCAGTGGAAAGCAAAAGGCATTGTTAATATCTCGCACCTACTGAACCGTACCACCCATCAATTGCTCTCTTTTCAAGAACTAAGAGACAGATACAATCTACCTGCCAGTGATACCTTTGCCTACTTTCAAAGCAGACATGTCCAGGCACTCATAACACAGGGATTGAATTTTTGGTCCAATACTAATATTACCTCGCTATGCACGTTTGCCCGTCAGGGGATACACTCCATCACCCCTATTTACTCTCTTATTATTGCACACTTTGAACCTGCCTTCATGACACACATGGAGGACAAATGGAAAAACATTATAAGAATTGAAAATGTTACTGACAATTTACAAGACAGCTTTTCAAGAGTTAGTAAAGTGACATTATCAGCAAGCCTGAGAGTCCCACACTAAATTAATGCACTTAACATACATTACTCCAAAATTATGCAGCAAGTGGGTTCCCAATACTCAAGACATCTGTATTAAATGTCAATTCGCCTCACCTGATATCACACATCTACTGTGGCGTTGCCCTAAATTACAGAGATACTGGGGGAAAATCTCTTTCTGGATCTTCAGGATCTGTGAACACCACACGACATTAATGCAGAACCAAATGTTATTTTTCGAAAAAGATCGCATACAAAGGGGATCTAGTCTTTTCATACATATGGTGATTCTACTTCCTAGACAACTAATATTCAGGTTTTGGGTTCATAACAAACAACCACCATTCTCTCTTGTCCGGACTACTGTACACTCACAACTACTGACAGAACAGGCTGACGTGAAAGGAAATGTAGATAAGAGAATAGCTAGATTCATAACTAAATGGGAACCATATCTATTAAGTCTGCACGTAAACGTGAGGAACACAATTTTAGCTCCCTTCCGTAATAGTACTTTCCTCATGACGGAGAACCTGAAGGGCAGGTGGTGTGTAAGACCCTGTTGAGATGACATCAGGGAGAGTGAGGAGTGGCATGCAAATGGCGTATTAAACCACACGACTGGCGAATGCTCTCATAGGTCATGACTTATGTGTTCTTTGTTATTTATTTTTGTTTTTCTCATTTTATTTATTTGATTGTTTGCTGTTGTATAAAATTGCATCAGGCGGCACATGAGATATCTCCACACTACTCCCTAGCCGCACAAATGTAACTGCTATGTAAGTTTTTTTTTTCTGTACTCACTTGGACCTTGGCTAAATTATCTTTGTGGAATTCATGTTAACTGTTAAGTAAGTGCTACTTAAATAAAGATTTATTTTTTTTAAAAAAAAGCTAAGCTTACATTCTTGCTTTTTCAAATAAAGATACCAAGAGAACAAAGAAAATTTCATAATAGAAGTAAATTAGAAAGTTGCTTAAAATTGCTGCTCTATCGAATTATGAAAGTTTAATTTCTTTCATGTAATTGGCAACAGTCCATGAGCTAGTGTAGTATGGGATATACAATCCTAACAGGAGGGGCAAAGTTTCCCAAACCTCAAAATGCCTATAAATACACCCCTCACCACACCCACAATTCAGTTTTACAAACTTTGCCTCCTATGGAAGTGGTGAAGTAAGTTTGTGCTTAGATTCTACATTGATATGCGCTTCTCAGAATTTTGAAGCCCGATTCCTCTCAGAGTGCAGCGAATGTCAGAGGGTTGTGAAGGGAGTATCACCTGTTGAATGCAATTGTTTTCCTCACGGGAGATCTATTTCATAGGTTCTCTGTTATCGGTCGTAGAGATTCATCTCCTACCTCCCTTATTCAGATCGAAGATATACTCTCATATTCTATTACCTCTACTGATAACTGTTTCAGTACTGGTTTGGCTATCTGCTATATGTGGATAGGTGTCTTTCGGTAAGTATGTTTTCATTACTTAAGACACTCTCAGCTATGGTTTGGCACTTTATGTATTATTCTAAAGTTCTAAATATATGTATTTTACTTATATTTGCCATGAGTCAGGTTTATGTATATTTCCTTTGGCAGACTGTCAGTTTCATATTTGGGAAAAGCATATTTAGGAAAATATTTTTTCTTATCTGGGGTATAGTCTTTTTTCTATTTGACTGTTTTCTCATTAAATTTCACGGGCAAAATTAGGCTCGTGAGGGAGCAAAATGCAGAAGTTTATTGCGTCATTTTTGTAGTGAAAATATTTTTGGCACAAAGTTACGTCCGATAACGCAGATTCCTCATTTCCGGCGTCTTAGTTGATGCCGAGTTCCTTGCTCAAGGTTTCGTCGTAAAAAAAAAATTCAGTTACATTGTGCGTCATACTTGGCGCCAAATAATTTCATTATTTAAAACCCCATTCCTATGTGCTTCTTGCTTTTTTCTATGTAGAGGGCTATGCTGTTTGCATTTTTTTCCCATTCCTGAAACTGCTTATATATATTGTTTTTCTCTTACATTTGCAAGATGTCTCAATCTGATCCTGTCACAGAAACCACTGTTGGAACCCTGGTGCCTGATAACAGTTCTACCAAAGCATTCATTCATAAAACATTAAATGCTTTGACTGACCAAATTTAATCCTCCCCCACTTCTGTGATTACACAGGATGGATCACAAAGTCACTTAAAAAGAAATGGCCATGTTTATTTTGTATCTCAGAAATCTTGGATACAACATGAAGTTTCCCTTCCTGATGAACAGGATTCTCAAGATAGGAGAAACTTTTTCCTGATTAACATAGCTTTTGAAGCTCACAGCCTTGCAGGGGTTAGCAAACAGGGAATGGATGGAGACAACATTCTGAGCCTAAAACTAGATAAGCACATAACATTCTGACTGCATAGTGATTAGCATAGACTTGTTAATTAGTCCCTGCTGTGAAATTGAAGCAATGAAAATTTGACCAGCTAAAAACACATGTTTTAGATTATACTCTTAAACCCATTGACTTAAAGATAAAAACATTTTTTTTATTCTCTATATTTTCCAGAAATCTAATGAAAATTATAGGAACAACTGAGGAAAACAAGAGATCTGCATAGACAAGATTCATGCATTCAGGATTTATTAGAAATATGAAATATATTATATTTTTGTTGGGATGCAGTGCTGTACTGAATATGAAACATGCTGTATTTGTATGAATATATATATCAGGATTTTAAATGCTATTAATTTTGGAATAGTTAGCAGTATAAATTACTTTGATGTAATATGATATTAAAAAGAATACTGATGTTTCATATTAAAATAATCAGAAGGAATAATGGGACATAATACAGTACATATGAACATATAACTTATTAATGTAAGGAAATTATGGCATTTTGAATATATATTTTAAATAAATATTTTTTTACTGTCTAGAAATGGTTAAATGAATCTGTTTGTTTGTCATGCTGCCCCCCGATGGCCAAAACCCGGTGTTGCGATGCAAGAATTACAGCCAAAAGACAATGGTTGTTAACAAAGATGCCTTTTTCCCTAACAACCATATATCCCAGGTTGTCCAATCAGAAGGGACAAGGATCCGTAAGGGCCTATCCAATTCGTCAGTGATGGCTGTCTGTGTGCAAAAACTGTGACTGATAAAAACTTGGCTGCGTTACCTACAGTTACAAAAGGCATAATAGCTACCTTCTTTTCCACATGCAAAAACTCAATTTTGGTATTCTGAGGCGAATTGGATAAACAAAGAAGTTTTTGGGAGATTGAACTACAATTTGGTTCAAACTGGTGTTGTATGGTAGTTCTAATTTTTTTTAATATTTTAAACAAAGGTAATTGGTAAGATCATAGTCAAATTGTAAGTAATAGATTAAAGAGAGCAGTTTGTATTTTAGCTTATATTCATAGCCTGTATATTTTAAACTAATCCTACATTTTAAGTTGTTTATCTTTGCAAAATATATATATATATATATATATATATATATATTTTTATATATATATATATATATATATATATATATATATATATATATATATATATCAGAATTGGTTTTCATTATAAGTAATTAACGGCTAGATTTGGAGTTCGGCGGTAGATGGGTTGCTACCGCCACGCGTGTTTTATGTCTAACGCACGGCATTGTTTGACTCCGGTATTTAGAGTTCAAAACAGACCATCTAACGATGCTCCTAACGCGTGTATGTCACACGCGTAATACTGCCCGCGTAAGACAGTCTCCCATAGAGATCAATGGGAAAGGAAAAAAATTGCTTTTTTCACCTAACACTCGATCTCGCGAGAATACGCACAGCTCGGTCATATGACGCATACCACATCATGCACAACAATAACACGCCGCAAATGTCACAACAACAATCAATCAACAAAGCACACAAGCATTACACATTCACAAACGGGGGGATTTGAAATAAAATTTAATACGGGGAATACGCATATACTTTAAGATGCGGAAAATCGCAAAATAACAACAAGGAATAAAAAATATATACATACACTAGAAAAATAATCGCATTCAATATAACTATATATTAGGACAAACAATACATATACAACACTTCACTAAGAATACACCATCGCAAATTCACATTTAAAAAGAATACTATTGGACAATGTTAGAGAAAACGACCACTATGACATCATCGCATTCTACACATTCCACAAATACTAACTCAAAATGAACATGCGCAAATTCACACACCTAATACACATTGCACTAATATTAATTGATAATAAAGCACACATGAACACAATTTACAACGCAAATAGGTACATCATTAAACATTTACACAGGGTATATAAGCACCACACAAGCAGGGTTTCTTTGACTGTGTTGCTGTTGGGTCTTTGGAGATTGGATGTTTAATATTAGAGAGTTGGTGCATTATTGTGAGTGAGTTAGTGTTAGCGTGAGAGAGTCAGTTGTTAGTGTTATCGTGAGTGAGTTAGTGGGAGTTAGTGGGAGTGGGAGAGAGTCTGTTAGTGGGAGCGTGAGTGAGTTAGTGGGAGTTGTTAGTGAGAGTTGTTAGTGGGAGCGTAAGTTAGTGGTAGTTAGTGAGAGTTAGTGGGAGTGTTTGTTAGTGAGAATTAGTAGTAGTGTGTTAGTGAGAATTAGTAGTAGTGTGAGTTAGCGAGCGAGTGATTTTTCTGTACACGTAACACATTTACACGCAAACACATTCAATACATACATACACTTATCAATAACACTACATACACTCCATACCCCCTACCCCCTCATACTACACTCCATACCCCATTCCCTGTAGTCCCATTCCCTTTCATCCCATTTACTCTTATCCCATACACCATACCCATCCCATACCCATCCCCTAGTTACATTTAGTTTACATATCCTCCTTTTAGTCTTCTTCTTCTTTTGGTTTATTTAAATACTCCTTACCCTCTTTGTTTTTTTACATCCCTCTCACACTTTCAGCACTTTTTTTGTCTTTTTAGTTCTTTATTTTGACCCCCTTTCATTTCATCACACTCACATTTTGTTTGATTATTTGGGGTTTAGTTTAGGGAACAGATGGAGGCCAGGCAGGGGAGAGGTAGAGGGGGAGGAAGCGGTGGGTGGGGGAGAGGAACAGGGCAGGAAGGGGGGCAGGAAGGGGGGCAGGAAGCAGGGGTGGAAGCGGTGGGTGGACCCAGCCACTTGGTTCAAGATGAACAAGTGGCTGGGCCCAGTGGCAGACAGAGTAGGGCTTCACAGTCCGGGAAACAGAGGGCATCGTCACAGGGGAAGGCCAAGGCGACTAGGGAGGCGAGGTTTTCGATGGAGGAGAAGGAGGCCCTCATAGAGGCCTATATGGCCAGGTATAGGAGGCTGCAGCACCAGAAGACTACCCCGACTGACAAGAGGAGGCTCTGGAATGAGATAAGAAATGCAGTCAATGCAGTGGGTGGCCGGAACAGAGATCTTGAATCGATAAAACATCGCTACCGGGACTGTAAGATGGATCTGAAGAAAAAGTTAAGTCTGGAGGCCCGACATGCCGCAGGAACCGGTGGCGGACCTGCCCTGGAAATAGAGTACTGCCGATGGGAGGAAATGTTGCGGCCCAGCATCTCCGAGGTGGAAATAGTCGGTATCGGAGGAATTGATACCGGGAACCTGCCACTCTCATCTGACGGTAAGCTCATTGAACAATAATTTCACATACGAATGTATTTCAAGTGACACTATACGCAAACCTTTACTTTCATGATTGAGGTAGCGAATACAATTTGACAAAACATTCAAATGTACTTATATTACCTAATTTGAATCATTCTTGAGATATATTTTAATTAAGAAATAGCCATGCACACGGTGAAACAATCACAGGAGGCAGCTATATTCAGCTAACAATCAGCATCTTTTAAGCATATTTAGATATGCTTTTCAGCAAAGAATATCCAGAGAATGAAGCTAATTAGATACGAAAAGTACATTAGAAAGTTGATAATAAATGTATGCTTCTAAATCATGAAAGATAAAACATTGGGTTTCATGTCCCTTTAAGGATCAGATTAATGCTATAACGTTGTTTACACGCATTCAATTACTTTGCGGTTACATCAGTATCTAGGCTATAGGTTAGGTGTGCATTTAAACAGACTGAAAACAAACGCGAACAAATTCAGATTGACCAGAGATCACAAACACGGTTTTGAAAAAGCGGAAATCGTATTGATTGTTTGTTAGATTTCAAAGTGGATTAATGATTTTGCATTTGTAATTGTATCGTAGGCTAAGTCATTTAAATCTTGATTTTCAAATATGCTAATATATAAAAAAAAAAATTTTTTTTTTTTTTAATATACAGAGTCTGGGGAGGAGGCAGCACAAGAAACACAGCCTCATCTATCTCCCCGGGATGAGAGTGGTGGGGAGGAATTTCCACTTCGGAGGGAAGAGGCCCCCCGTGACGAAGAGCGCACGGAAGCTGATGAAGAGGCCCCAGAAGCAAAGGAGGAGCACGCGGAACCAGAGGACCATCAAGGACCCGCACACCACCGTGCACGGGCACCCCGCCGTGCACGCGTACCCCGCCAAGCACAACAAGAGGAAATAGCGGAGGTGCGGGTTCTACTGGACTACATAGACCAGATGCGTAACTCCCGGATACAAAATATCGAAGGACGCACTAGAATACTTGATGGCCAAAATCAAATAATTGAAGGACAAAACCAAATAATAAACATACTCAATAGAATCGAACAAGGCCAAAACAGAATCTTTCATCTGCACCAAGAGATGTTCAATTTTTTCCGGGAGGCGCATGCTGGTCTACCTCCTGGTCCGCCTCCTGCTGCTGGGCCTCTTGCTGCTGGGCCTCCTGCTGCTGGGCCTCCTCCTGCCGGCCCATCTCCTCCTGCCGGCCCATCTCCTCCTGCCGGCCCATCTCCTCCTGCCGGGCCATCTACTCCTGCCGGGCCATCTACTCCTCTTCAGCCATCTCATCCTCTTCAGCCATCTCCTCCTCTTCAGCCAGCTTCTCCTCTTCAGCCAGCTTCTCCTCCTCAGCCATCTTCTCCTCCTCAGCCATCTTCTCCTCCTCACCTTGGTCGTCCCAGTACTCTTCCTTCCACTCTTCCCACAACCTCTCCAAGGAGAACTCTTCGGAGTCGGCAGTTGCCCCTCCCAGAGCCTCATCTGGAAGGGGGGAAAAAGAGAATTAGTGCTTTTAAAATGGCTCTTCCCACAATTAAGGGGGGATTTAAATTGCCCAACATACTGTGGTACAACTGGCTACATTAGCAAAACTGTGGCAAAAACCCCAGTGGAAAGCAAAAGGCATTGTTAATATCTCGCACCTACTGAACCGTACCACCCATCAATTGCTCTCTTTTCAAGAACTAAGAGACAGATACAATCTACCTGCCAGTGATACCTTTGCCTACTTTCAAAGCAGACATGTCCAGGCACTCATAACACAGGGATTGAATTTTTGGTCCAATACTAATATTACCTCGCTATGCACGTTTGCCCGTCAGGGGATACACTCCATCACCCCTATTTACTCTCTTATTATTGCACACTTTGAACCTGCCTTCATGACACACATGGAGGACAAATGGAAAAACATTATAAGAATTGAAAATGTTACTGACAATTTACAAGACAGCTTTTCAAGAGTTAGTAAAGTGACATTATCAGCAAGCCTGAGAGTCCCACACTAAATTAATGCACTTAACATACATTACTCCAAAATTATGCAGCAAG
This sequence comes from Bombina bombina, assembly GCF_027579735.1. NCBI lineage: Eukaryota > Metazoa > Chordata > Amphibia > Anura > Bombinatoridae > Bombina > Bombina bombina. The sequence goes on along the minus strand of NC_069501.1, from coordinate 536,753,271 downwards.
TGGGTTCCCAATACTCAAGACATCTGTATTAAATGTCAATTCGCCTCACCTGATATCACACATCTACTGTGGCGTTGCCCTAAATTACAGAGATACTGGGGGAAAATCTCTTTCTGGATCTTCAGGATCTGTGAACACCACACGACATTAATGCAGAACCAAATGTTATTTTTCGAAAAAGATCGCATACAAAGGGGATCTAGTCTTTTCATACATATGGTGATTCTACTTCCTAGACAACTAATATTCAGGTTTTGGGTTCATAACAAACAACCACCATTCTCTCTTGTCCGGACTACTGTACACTCACAACTACTGACAGAACAGGCTGACGTGAAAGGAAATGTAGATAAGAGAATAGCTAGATTCATAACTAAATGGGAACCATATCTATTAAGTCTGCACGTAAACGTGAGGAACACAATTTTAGCTCCCTTCCGTAATAGTACTTTCCTCATGACGGAGAACCTGAAGGGCAGGTGGTGTGTAGACCCTGTTGAGATGACATCAGGGAGAGTGAGGAGTGGCATGCAAATGGCGTATTAAACCACACGACTGGCGAATGCTCTCATAGGTCATGACTTATGTGTTCTTTGTTATTTATTTTTGTTTTTCTCATTTTATTTATTTGATTGTTTGCTGTTGTATAAAATTGCATCAGGCGGCACATGAGATATCTCCACACTACTCCCTAGCCGCACAAATGTAACTGCTATGTAAGTTTTTTTTTCTGTACTCACTTGGACCTTGGCTAAATTATCTTTGTGGAATTCATGTTAACTGTTAAGTAAGTGCTACTTAAATAAAGATTTTTTTTTTTTTTAAAAAAAAAGCTAAGCTTACATTCTTGCTTTTTCAAATAAAGATACCAAGAGAACAAAGAAAATTTCATAATAGAAGTAAATTAGAAAGTTGCTTAAAATTGCTGCTCTATCGAATTATGAAAGTTTAATTTCTTTCATGTAATTGGCAACAGTCCATGAGCTAGTGTAGTATGGGATATACAATCCTAACAGGAGGGGCAAAGTTTCCCAAACCTCAAAATGCCTATAAATACACCCCTCACCACACCCACAATTCAGTTTTACAAACTTTGCCTCCTATGGAAGTGGTGAAGTAAGTTTGTGCTTAGATTCTACATTGATATGCGCTTCTCAGAATTTTGAAGCCCGATTCCTCTCAGAGTGCAGCGAATGTCAGAGGGTTGTGAAGGGAGTATCACCTGTTGAATGCAATTGTTTTCCTCACGGGAGATCTATTTCATAGGTTCTCTGTTATCGGTCGTAGAGATTCATCTCCTACCTCCCTTATTCAGATCGACGATATACTCTCATATTCTATTACCTCTACTGATAACTGTTTCAGTACTGGTTTGGCTATCTGCTATATGTGGATAGGTGTCTTTCGGTAAGTATGTTTTCATTACTTAAGACACTCTCAGCTATGGTTTGGCACTTTATGTATTATTCTAAAGTTCTAAATATATGTATTTTACTTATATTTGCCATGAGTCAGGTTTATGTATATTTCCTTTGGCAGACTGTCAGTTTCATATTTGGGAAAAGCATATTTAGGAAAATATTTTTTCTTATCTGGGGTATAGTCTTTTTTCTATTTGACTGTTTTCTCATTAAATTTCACGGGCAAAATTAGGCTCGTGAGGGAGCAAAATGCAGAAGTTTATTGCGTCATTTTTGTAGTGAAAATATTTTTGGCACAAAGTTACGTCCGATAACGCAGATTCCTCATTTCCGGCGTCTTAGTTGATGCCGAGTTCCTTGCTCAAGGTTGCGTCGTCAAAAAAAAATTCAGTTACATTGTGCGTCATACTTGGCGCCAAATAATTTCATTATTTAAAACCCCATTCCTATGTGCTTCTTGCTTTTTTCTATGTAGAGGGCTATGCTGTTTGCATTTTTTTCCCATTCCTGAAACTGCTTATATATATTGTTTTTCTCTTACATTTGCAAGATGTCTCAATCTGATCCTGTCACAGAAACCACTGTTGGAACCCTGGTGCCTGATAACAGTTCTACCAAAGCTAAGTGCATTTGTTGTAAATTTGTGGAGATTATATCTCCAGCTGTGGTAGTAATAGTACTATGCCTGTTGTTCCTTCAACATCTAATGTACAAGATATACCTGTAAATTTAAAAGATTTTATTGCTGATGTGATTCAGAAGGCTTTGTCTGCTATCCCGCCTTCTAATAAACGTAAAAGTTCTTTTAAAACTTCTCAGAAAATTGTTGAAATTTCAAATGACCGACAACATACTGAATTATCCTCCTCTGATGAGGCTCTATCTGATTCAGAAGATTGTCAAGGTATATGTAAAGATTAATATATATATATTATTATATATTTGGCTAATCAGTACCAAATGATTTATTCATTCATAAAACATTAAATGCTTTGACTGACCAAATTTAATCCTCCCCCACTTCTGTGATTACACAGGATGGATCACAAAGTCACTTAAAAAGAAATGGCCATGTTTATTTTGTATCTCAGAAATCTTGGATACAACATGAAGTTTCCCTTCCTGATGAACAGGATTCTCAAGATAGGAGACACTTTTTCCTGATTAACATAGCTTTTGAAGCTCACAGCCTTGCAGGGGTTAGCAAACAGGGAATGGATGGAGACAACATTCTGAGCCTAAAACTAGATAAGCACATAACATTCTGACTGCATAGTGATTAGCATAGACTTGTTAATTAGTCCCTGCTGTGAAATTGAAGCAATGAAAATTTGACCAGCTAAAAACACATGTTTTAGATTATACTCTTAAACCCATTGACTTAAAGATAAAAACATTTTTTTTATTCTCTATATTTTCCAGAAATCTAATGAAAATTATAGGAACAACTGAGGAAAACAAGAGATCTGCATAGACAAGATTCATGCATTCAGGATTTATTAGAAATATGAAATATATTATATTTATGTTGGGATGCAGTGCTGTACTGAATATGAAACATGCTGTATTTGTATGAATATATATATCAGGATTTTAAATGCTATTAATTTTGGAATAGATAGCAGTATAAATTACTTTGATGTAATATGATATTAAAAAGAATACTGATGTTTCATATTAAAATAATCAGAAGGAATAATGGGACATAATACAGTACATATGAACATATAACTTATTAATGTAAGGAAATTATGGCATTTTGAATATATATTTTAAATAAATATTTTTTTACTGTCTAGAAATGGTTAAATGAATCTGTTTGTTTGTCATGCTGCCCCCGATGGCCAAAACCCGGTGTTGCGATGCAAGAATTACAGCCAAAAGACAATGGTTGTTAACAAAGATGCCTTTTTCCCTAACAACCATATATGCCAGGTTGTCCAATCAGAAGGGACAAGGATCCGTAAGGGCCTATCCAATTCGTCAGTGATGGCTGTCTGTGTGCAAAAACTGTGACTGATAAAAACTTGGCTGCGTTACCTACAGTTACAAAAGGCATAATAGCTACCTTCTTTTCCACATGCAAAAACTCAATTTTGGTATTCTGAGGCGAATTGGATAAACAAAGAAGTTTTTGGGAGATTGAACTACAATTTGGTTCAAACTGGTGTTGTATGGTAGTTCTAATTTTTTTTAATATTTTAAACAAAGGTAATTGGTAAGATCATAGTCAAATTGTAAGTAATAGATTAAAGAGAGCAGTTTGTATTTTAGCTTATATTCATAGCCTGTATATTTTAAACTAATCCTACATTTTAAGTTGTTTATCTTTGCAAAATATATATATATATATATATATATATATTTATATATATATATATATATATATATATATCAGAATTGGTTTTCATTATAAGTAATTAACGGCTAGATTTGGAGTTCGGCGGTAGATGGGTTGCTACCGTCACGCGTGTTTTATGTCTAACGCACGGCATTGTTAGATGGTCTGTTTTGAACTCTAAATACCGGAGTCAAACAATGCTCCTAACGCGTGTATGTCACACGCGTAATACTGCCCGCGTAAGACAGTCTCCCATAGAGATCAATGGGAAAGGAAAAAAATTGCTTTTTTCACCTAACACTCGATCTCGCGAGAATACGCACAGCTCGGTCATATGACGCATACCACATCATGCACAACAATAACACGCCGCAAATGTCACAACAGCAATCAATCAACAAAGCACACAAGCATTACACATTCACAAACGGGGGGATTTGAAATAAAATTTAATACGGGGAATACGCATATACTTTAAGATGCGGAAAATCGCAAAATAACAACAAGGAATAAAAAATATATACATACACTAGAAAAATAATCGCATTCAATATAACTATATATTAGGACAAACATACATATACAACACTTCACTAAGAATACACCATCGCAAATTCACATTTAAAAAGAATACTATTGGACAATGTTAGAGAAAACGACCACTATGACATCATCGCATTCTACACATTCCACAAATACTAACTCAAAATGAGCATGCGCAAATTCACACACCTAATACACATTGCACTAATATTAATTGATAATAAAGCACACATGAACACAATTTACAACGCAAATAGGTACATCATTAAACATTTACACAGGGTATATAAGCACCACACAAGCAGGGTTTCTTTGACTGTGTTGCTGTTGGGTCTTTGGAGATTGGATGTTTAATATTAGAGAGTTGGTGCATTATTGTGAGTGAGTTAGTGTTAGCGTGAGAGAGTCAATTGTTAGTGTTATCGTGAGTGAGTTAGTGGGAGTTAGTGGGAGTGGGAGAGAGTCTGTTAGTGGGAGCGTGAGTGAGTTAGTGGGAGTTGTTAGTGAGAGTTGTTAGTGGGAGCGTAAGTTAGTGGTAGTTAGTGAGAGTTAGTGGGAGTGTTTGTTAGTGAGAATTAGTAGTAGTGTGTTAGTGAGAATTAGTAGTAGTGTGAGTTAGCGAGCGAGTGATTTTTCTGTACACGTAACACATTTACACGCAAACACATTCAATACATACATACACTTATCAATAACACTACATACACTCCATAACCCCTACCCCCTCATACTACACTCCATACCCCATTCCCTGTAGTCCCATTCCCTTTCATCCCATTTACTCTTATCCCATACACCATACCCATCCCATACCCATCCCCTAGTTACATTTAGTTTACATATCCTCCTTTTAGTCTTCTTCTTTTGGTTTATTTAAATACTCCTTACCCTCTTTGTTTTTTTACATCCCTCTCACACTTTCAGCACTTTTTTTTGTCTTTTTAGTTCTTTATTTTGACCCCCTTTCATTTCATCACACTCACTTTTTGTTTGATTATTTGGGGTTTAGTTTAGGGAACAGATGGAGGCCAGGCAGGGGAGAGGTAGAGGGGGAGGAGAGGGAGGGGGAGAGGAACAGGGCAGGAAGGGGGGCAGGAAGGGGGGCAGGAAGCGGGGGTGGAAGCGGTGGGTGGACCCAGCCACTTGGTTCAAGATGAACAAGTGGCTGGGCCCAGTGGCAGACAGAGTAGGGCTTCACAGTCCGGGAAACAGAGGGCATCGTCACAGGGGAAGGCCAAGGCGACTAGGGAGGCGAGGTTTTCGATGGAGGAGAAGGAGGCCCTCATAGAGGCCTATATGGCCAGGTATAGGAGGCTGCAGCACCAGAAGACTACCCCGACTGACAAGAGGAGGCTCTGGAATGAGATAAGAAATGCAGTCAATGCAGTGGGTGGCCGGAACAGAGATCTTGAATCGATAAAACATCGCTACCGGGACTGTAAGATGGATCTGAAGAAAAAGTTAAGTCTGGAGGCCCGACATGCCGCAGGAACCGGTGGCGGACCTGCCCTGGAAATAGAGTACTGCCGATGGGAGGAAATGTTGCGGCCCAGCATCTCCGAGGTGGAAATAGTCGGTATCGGAGGAATTGATACCGGGAACCTGCCACTCTCATCTGACGGTAAGCTCATTGAACAATAATTTCACATACGAATGTATTTCAAGTGACACTATACGCAAACCTTTACTTTCATGATTGAGGTAGCGAATACAATTTGACAAAACATTCAAATGTACTTATATTACCTAATTTGAATCATTCTTGAGATATATTTTAATTAAGAAATAGCCATGCACACGGTGAAACAATCACAGGAGGCAGCTATATTCAGCTAACAATCAGCATCTTTTAAGCATATTTAGATATGCTTTTCAGCAAAGAATATCCAGAGAATGAAGCTAATTAGATACGAAAAGTACATTAGAAAGTTGATAATAAATGTATGCTTCTAAATCATGAAAGATAAAACATTGGGTTTCATGTCCCTTTAAGGATCAGATTAATGCTATAACGTTGTTTACACGCATTCAATTACTTTGCGGTTACATCAGTATCTAGGCTATAGGTTAGGTGTGCATTTAAACAGACTGAAAACAAACGCGAACAAATTCAGATTGACCAGAGATCACAAACACGGTTTTGAAAAAGCGGAAATCGTATTGATTGTTTGTTAGATTTCAAAGTGGATTAATGATTCTGCATTTGTAATTGTATCGTAGGCTAAGTCATTTAAATCTTGATTTTCAAATATGCTAATATATAAAAAAAACATTTTTTATTTTTTTTTAATATACAGAGTCTGGGGAGGAGGCAGCACAAGAAACACAGCCTCATCTATCTCCCCGGGATGAGAGTGGTGGGGAGGAATTTCCACTTCGGAGGGAAGAGGCCCCCCGTGACGAAGAGCGCACGGAAGCTGATGAAGAGGCCCCGGAAGCAAAGGAGGAGCACGTGGAACCAGAGGACCATCAAGGACCCGCACACCACCGTGCACGGGCACCCCGCCGTGCACGCGTACCCCGCCAAGCACAACAAGAGGAAATAGCGGAGGTGCAGGTTCTACTGGACTACATAGACCAGATGCGTAACTCCCGGATACAAAATATCGAAGGACGCACTAGAATACTTGATGGCCAAAATCAAATAATTGAAGGACAAAACCAAATAATAAACATACTCAATAGAATCGAACAAGGCCAAAACAGAATCTTTCATCTGCACCAAGAGATGTTCAATTTTTTCCGGGAGGCGCATGCTGGTCTACCTCCTGGTCCGCCTCCTGCTGCTGGGCCTCTTGCTGCTGGGCCTCCTGCTGCTGGGCCTCCTCCTGCCGGCCTATCTCCTCCTGCCGGCCCATCTCCTCCTGCCGGCCCATCTCCTCCTGCCGGGCCATCTACTCCTGCCGGGCCATCTACTCCTCTTCAGCCATCTCATCCTCTTCAGCCATCTCCTCCTCTTCAGCCAGCTTCTCCTCTTCAGCCAGCTTCTCCTCCTCAGCCATCTTCTCCTCCTCAGCCATCTTCTCCTCCTCACCTTGGTCGTCCCAGTACTCTTCCTTCCACTCTTCCCACAACCTCTCCAAGGAGAACTCTTCGGAGTCGGCAGTTGCCCCTCCCAGAGCCTCAGCCCCGTGGGAAGAGGGGAAGGAAGAGGAAGTAAGTATTTATTTTCATCTTTCATTTTTTTTTTATTTAATGTGTAATGGATAGGTATGTGATGATGTGGTTTTCATACACTTGTGGACCACACTCTGTATATAATCTACTTCTATGGGACCGGGTCCATGGAGGCAGATTGTTTGCAGAGTGTGGGTTATAAGTGTGTGAAAACCACATCATCACATACCTATCCTTGTTCATGATATTGATTGGTTTCTGTGATGTGATGTCCAAACTGTTTCCCGAATCGCAAACAAAATTACCATTACAATTATCCATGATGGCATATTACTGTTTGAATGCCAATAACACAGCTTAAAGGGACAGTCAGAAAATTATTGATTACAAAGAAAACACTGTATTACGCATTATCAAGTTGGAAACAACAAAACATGGGGAAATACGTGTGACTTATGTGCTTAACCTTGTATCTATGCCTATGGAAAAATGACCACTTATTTGTTGTTCTGACATAACAACCTTTTAGATATCAATGATCAATACATGGTAAATAATATGCTGTATGAGCACAAGGTTTTACATATACAAATGCTATCCAAATGCCCTCTAGTGGTCAAATTGTATAATGATTACATGCACTCTTCAAGCTCCAAGAAATGAACACACAAACCTCATAGGTTTAGCTAGCAAATTTAAATAAACAAAGACAAATGATTAATTGGTGAGAAACCTTTGATATCATTGATATTACAAAATTGACTTTTATAATAATGCAAAACATTATTTGTTTTCTAAACTTTCCCTTTAACAAAATTACATATGCTAACACATATTTGAAGCTTGTTGGTATATCTACATGTACTTGGTCAAAAATTATATATTGAAATCAGATTTATATTGACGTGTTAAATAAAGTATATTTTCTTAAAGAGACATTATTGTGTTATTCTTTTTTTAAGAAAGACATTTGTTTTAACAATGAATATGGTTTAAAGTCCTTTTAGGAGTGGGGGGTGAAAATATGCTAACAATAATATATTTGAAGATTAAACAATGTGGAACTCATACATGATACAAAAATCAACATTTGCATTAAAGGGACAGTATACTATATTTTTAACAGAACTGTATGTAATAGACACTACTACAAACAACAAGATTAACATTTACTGATATCAATATTACAAAGCTTCAAACACTTTCAAAGAAAATCGGGTTAGCTCTATTGAAAATATAGATGAACCCCCATTACAACCGTAAAACAAGACAATACACCATCATTAACATATGAAAAGACCCTTTACACAAACAGGAGAAAGCTGGAGATGGTACTCACATGAAACTCAGAGGCTGGGCGAGGAGTCTGAAAATTAATTACATTTTCTTTGAACAGAAGCAAAATGAAACGTGTATTTGTTAAACAATGGACTATCTAACTAGAGACAAAATAAAAAGTTTTGATTTATAATGTGAGTGTCTAATGAACCTTTAATAAAATATACAACGAAATTACATTTAGAAGAAGTCGGCATCATATATTTAGCATATGATAAAGCTAAATGCATATTGATTACTTTATTCTAACACAATAGCGCATATTTATTAATTAGATATCTTTAACATTAAAAACAACAGTCATTTTTCAGAAAAAGGAACATATTGTTGACAAACATATTAAACAACATGGACTATAGAGATTTGCACTTGCCTCGAAATATCATATGCATGAAAACATTTTGCTTTCGTTCGTTTATTCAACCAGACATCCAGCAAAAGAGAATGTGGTGGTCTTTATCAGCTACGGGTCAACAATGTAACATGATGCAAATAATACATATTCGCAAGGTTTTTAAAATTGGCTGCAGTCACAAACGTGTTTAACGTGCACAAACAAATATTGCGGGACTACGTAATCCAATCATACGTTTTTTTACCTTTGCATGTGACGTCTTAACATGGCGCTTCCTTGATCACGTAAGAACGCCATCCAATAAAAGGCACATTCTTGTTCACGTAAGAACGCCCAAAAAAAAGACGCATCCTTGATCGCGTAAAAACGCCATCCAATAAAAGGCACATTCTTGATCACGTAAGAACGTCAGTCAATACAAAGAATCATTGGACAGCCTGGCAGGTGACGTTTTAAGCAACATGGCGCATCCGAGATAGCTGAAAAACCGCAGCCAATACAAGGACTCAGTTGACAGCTTGGCATATCACTAAAAAACGTATTTATATTTTAGGAACTAGTATGTGTCTAGATTGCTATCTAGGAATGTCACCAAATCATGAATCATCTTTTCGGACTTGACTGTCCCTTGAACTATAGCTATGGTGTATATCTTTAACATTTAAAAGATACACATGAGAAATACATATGCCATTGATGTTTTAAGATATGTTTTGATTGTTTTGGAATAACAATAATGATACATGGATTGATTAAACGTGTCATTTATTCAAGTTTAAATATGGTCAGCCTACCTATAGCCATATATGGGAGGAGAATTATTTTGTTAACATATTTTTAAAACAATATTCATCATATAGCTATGGTGTATATCTTTAACATTTAAAAGATACACATGAGAAATACATATGCCATTGATGTTTTAAGATATGTTTTGATTGTTTTGGAATAACAATAATGATACATGGATTGATTAAACGTGTCATTTATTCAAGTTTAAATATGGTCAGCCTACCTATAGCCATATATGGGAGGAGAATTATTTTGTTAACATATTTTTAAAACAATATTCATCATCTAAAATATTTGCATTACACACAGAGATTTATTTGGTTACACTTTTACAATAAGATAGAATAGAAAATGAAATACATGTGCTGTCAACATTACAATAAGATTGTTTATTAATAAGATTATATGTCCTTGTTCATGTAAAAAGGACAAAAACGCTTTAGAAATGGAAATACATTCATTAACAATTGTGCTCACCATCCCTTAAAGGGACATTATTTTGTTTTTAAAAAGAGGATACACATAGACAATACTATTTCAATAAAATGAACACTTTACAGGGATTATATCATTGTATCAATCCTCAGATCATTTGTTAAAGGTGCATCAATTCATGCAGAGTTTCTAAATACACACATGGAGGTGAAAATTGAAATATACATATATACACAAATAACAATCTATATATACATATATAAAAAAATTACTATGCTAATCATAATCATGCAATGATAAAGCTAAGAGAAAAATATATAAAGACAAATAATAAGATTACATTGGAGATGTTAATCTTAAAGTCATTTACAATTGTCTTACATATATGATTTTTAATAAAAAAATATTTTTGGTAGGTCCCTTTAAGGATCAACAAGATAAACTAGAGCTTTAAAAAAATAACATGAAGAATGAGGACAAAGAATCGTGCAATTACATGTCTTTTATTAGTATGTAAGAAAACATCAACAACGTTTAGAAATAATCTTGTAAAAATAAGGAATATTTGAGCCATATGACAAGGTAACACAGTGCATCACAGTCCATGAAGAGAGTTACCAAGGGCCACCATAGCCCCATTGGAGACATATGACAAGGTAACACAGTGCATCACAGTCCATGAAGAGAGTTGCCAAGGGCCACCATAGCCCCATTGGAGACATATGACAAGGTAAAAGAGTGCATCACAGTCCATGAAGAGAGTTGCCAAGGGCCACCATAGCCCCATTGGAGACATATGACAAGGTAAAAGAGTGCATCACAGTCCATGAAGAGAGTTGCCAAGGGCCACCATAGCCCCATTGGAGACATATGACAAGGTAACACAGTGCATCACAGTCCATGAAGAGAGTTGCCAAGGGCCACCATAGCCCCATTGGAGACATATGACAAGGTAAAAGAGTGCATCACAGTCCATGAAGAGAGTTGCCAAGGGCCACCATAGCCCCATTGGAGACATATGACAAGGTAACACAGTGCATCACAGTCCATGAAGAGAGTTGCCAAGGGCCACCATAGCCCCATTGGAGACATATGACAAGGTAAAAGAGTGCATCACAGTCCATGAAGAGAGTTGCCAAGGGCCACCATAGCCCCATTGGAGACATATGACAAGGTAACACAGTGCATCACAGTCCATGAAGAGAGTTGCCAAGGGCCACCATAGCCCCATTGGAGACATATGACAAGGTAACACAGTGCATCACAGTCCATGAAGAGAGTTGCCAAGGGCCACCATAGCCCCATTGGAGACATATGACAAGGTAAAAGAGTGCATCACAGTCCATGAAGAGAGTTGCCAAGGGCCACCATAGCCCCATTGGAGACATATGACAAGGTAAAAGAGTGCATCACAGTCCATGAAGAGAGTTGCCAAGGGCCACCATAGCCCCATTGGAGACATATGACAAGGTAACACAGTGCATCACAGTCCATGAAGAGAGTTGCCAAGGGCCACCATAGCCCCATTGGAGACATATGACAAGGTAAAAGAGTGCATCACAGTCCGTGAAGAGAGTTGCCAAGGGCCACCATAGCCCCATTGGAGACATATGACAAGGTAAAAGAGTGCAACAGGCACAACAATAAACTTTTAAAAAGGCCAAATGGCAACAATAAAAAAAACCATCAACATGTGGAAGGAGGATTCTTATCTGCCACCTTGGAGCATCTCCAGATCCTCCACTTACTGGTCATCTTCTTCATCGTCCTGTGCATGTCCAGCTCCAGATTCAGGCCTTGAACTTAATCGCATAATTTCACGCAGAGTCAAGTCCTGAACCCGGAGCTGGGCCTGCATGGTGTCGTTCATCCCTCTCAGGACAGCTGCGTTCCTCAACACGGCCTGCTCTACTCTTGCTATACCTTCTAGCATGAGCCATGCTGAGTCACAGCCTAAAATAAAGAATAAATTAAATATTAATGATAATTACACAACAGACGAAAAAATAAGCAAAGATACATTGTCATCATAAAGACAAATCATTCTTTACATCAATTAGTTTAAATTTATTCTTTACACATGAAATATGTTATTCAGACAGACCAAAATCATTAAAGGGACAGTTAACTCAAACATGTTGTCCCCTTTAATTGGTTTTAGATGATCCACTTATACAGCTTGAGTGTATCAAATCTTGTTAAAGGATTTACATTGTACTTACATTAGCAATTTAAATATTTTAATTATACTGTGGTAGGCACACCTATCCTTAAACATTTTGGCATTGAGGACAAGCTGTGTAAACATAGCAACCTGAAGAAATTACATTCCCACTGGGTTAGACAAGAGATAATGTATAAACATTTGTACATAAATTGTTGGATCCAAGTAGTGGTGATTGGTATATGTAGTGATATCAAATTAAAGGGACACTGAACCTAAATATTTAATTGACTGATTCAGATAGAGCATGACATTACAAATATTTAAAAATTACACATATTCTTTAAATGTTTGAATTCTATAGCTAGATTTTGAATGCAAGAATGTCGGTTTTTAGGGCAGGCCATATTTGTTTATCAACTTTGTTTGTCCCTGCTGGTTGATGGATACATTCATCCAACAATAAAGAAATGATGTCCACAATTATTTTATTTTTTAAAATAATTATAGGCATTTCTTTGTTTCAATAAAGATATCAAGAGAATGAAGAATAATTCATAAGAGTAGTAAATTATAAATTTGATTAACATTGCATGCTCTATTTGAATCACAATAGAAAATATTTTCCTTCAGTGTACCTTTAAGTATCTTATAATGTTGATTTTGAATGATACTTACAGCTGTGCCTGGGAAGGACAATCCGACACTCAGGACAATGAAGGTTGAGACAGGGGGGAGGGATGGGATTGGCTTGGGGAGGGATGGGATTGGCTTGGGAATGTGATGAGCTGATGCTCCGGGGTAGGCCGTACAGCTGGGGAGTGGGGAGTTGGGGTCTGGGCAGCTGTACGGGCCATAATACGGGGAGAGCGGCGAAGGGGGTTGTATGGGCGTTTTTTGGGAGGGGCAGGAAATGATAAATGGGAAGGGCCGGCAGGGGTCTGGGCATGGGCAGGAGTCTGGGCATGGGCAGTGGTCTGGGCATGGGCAGGGGTCTGGGCATGGGCAGGGGTCTGGGCATGGGCATGGGCAGGGGTCTGGGCATGGGCAGGGGTCTGGGCAGGGGTCTGGGCATGGGGAGGGGTCTGTGACTGGTCAGGGGACTGGGCAGGGGCGGAAACCAGATGACCAGAAGTGGTGGATCCATCTGAAAATTTAATAAATATATATTAACATCTCATACATCATGAAATCAAATCAACGCATTTCAAATTGATTATGTTTTCAATATACTTAGAAGTGTGTTTGAATTTGTAAACAATTATGAAATGAGGATATGGTATGCATATAGGCACTCAGATGAATATCAATTACTGTCTGTACAATTATAACATTATTATTGTGTTTTGGCCTGGAATATGCATGTGACATAATGATGGCATGAATTATACATTTTTTAAAAATAAAAAAATTTCATGCTGCCTGATATAGAAAGGGGGCAGTAGTGTATTTGAACAGACAAATAATATTCCTTTTTAAAGTGCAAAAGCTGTAGACTTTGAATGTCTTCAATGAAATGATTTCAAATAAAGCAACATGTTGGAAACATGATAGATATATTTCACATACCATTAGACTCCAAGGCAGCCTCTTCCTCCTCCGTCACATATGTTAAATCAATCTCTGTAAAACATAACATGTTGTGTACACGTTAAGAACAGATATTATAACATATGTTACTGTTGTTCAAAGACACACATCAATGTTGCATTAAAGATATACACACCCAAAGTTATGATTTACATCATTTTGATGGAGCATACAAATTACATTAGATTTGTTATTTTCAATGATTCATATTTTCGATGTATTGTTTGTATTAATTTACAAATCATAAAAGCATAGTACATAGAACATTTAAGATTTCTCATGTGTGTATCACTTGATGACTGTTGTCAAAAAAGAACATGGAAACAAACATATGCTATACATCTTCTGAATAACAAAGGTGTAGACTAATAATGTTTTAATTATTAATCTTTCAATATTCAAAGAAAATTAATATATAATCAGAAGAGAAAATTATATGTTTGTTTCAAATGTTATGCTTCATCAGAATCATGCTCATAATACTGATTACCAATACACATTCAATGACATATAAATGAGTCAATGGACTTACCAGGAGACCGCAAAGGCGGCTCTATGTCACTGCTGGATTCCTGTGGGCTCACCACACCAACTCTCTCTATGAATGATATAGATATATATTAGGAAACACATTTGGGATATCACTAAATCACATCTGTATCGAATTTTAAGATTAATTAACTTGAAAATGTGAAGAATAGAGCAGTAATTAAACCAGAAAATGCTTGATTGAATCAAGGGGATTCTGTTAAAAATGATGTATTGAACATATGTTTAATTTCAGACTATATTAGACATCAAACTCATCTCATACGATGCTATTGCATATCTAAATATACCCATTGATCAATGTTCTTCAAACAATACACACAAACCACATTTTGAAGAACAGCTGTTGACAAATATAAACAAAGACATGTGGCACATCGAGGCATTTGTGCAATGTACAGTAATCTTGTTTAGGACACAACACATATTGATCACAATACAAAACAAATTTGATTAGTACAAATATGTAATCATGGTGCTGTGAGAGTATGCTGATATCTATAAAGTAACTCCAACAGTGAATATGTGAATTATATATCAATATTGTTTAATCCAAAGAATGTAAAGATGAATGAATCTATTGTTTATTAAAGGGACACTGACATGATTAATTTAAATCATTGATTTCACTGTTCAAACTGTTCAAAATGATTGAACATTGACTCCTATTATAATGTTAATGTTGCTACATTTTAATATTAAAGGAAGATAAGCAATATTGGATTCCATAAATATTGTTTGTTGAAGGTATCCACCAATCATCAATAAAAACCAAGGTTGGTCAACCAAAATTGAGCTGCAGATAAACGTGTATTCTTGATTTTAAAATACATTTAGCAATAGAATATTTCACATATGATTATAGTATTATATTTAAATGTTTATTAATATTGCATACTCTATCTGAATGACAACATTAATAATTTTAGCTCAGTATCCCTTTAATATCAAATTTTATTGATTTGACAATGTTGGTGTTAATGAATTCTCTACTCCATATGTTGATGTAATGAATGGGATTGAGCATGCAATTCAAATCTAATATGTTATTTAAGGATATCCGAAGAATTATTTATTTTTCATCTATTAAAGGGACATTACATATAAATATTGAACAATGTGGATTTAGTATGTAATGTTCTGTCCATGTTTCTAAGACAAATGTCAATTAAAATGAGACATACCATACTGTGACAAGCCCTGCCTTAAGGATCCAGCAGCAACATCCATATCTGTAATATATTAAATGAGGATTGCATATCATTAATACAAATCATGCCATGTTTAAAATCTTTAAATTATTAGCAAATCAATTTTAAAATATTAATCCTTTGGTAGTCCCATGAGTTAATTGTTTCCTCAATTAAATTCATGATAAATATATCCTGTACTCTTATTTTCAATCAGTTCTATTGTTTACTGTAGCTTTAATTTTTTTTTTTTGTTATTTCATTCTCATCAATTGATGTGCATATGTTATAATTTATTTGTATTCTTCTTTTTTTATTATGTATAATATTGAAAAAAAGAATACTGTATTCTTCACATATATAATAATTCACATTTCATTTTGACCAACATGTGTAAAGCAATGCCACTTACAGCAAAGCCATGTTAACGTGGATGCGCAATTCCATTTTTGCGATCATTGCGCAATGATTCCAAGCGGAATTACGCATCCGTCATTTGAGCAACATGTGTAAAGCAATGCCACTTACAGCAAAGCCATGTTAACGTGGATGCGCAATTCCATTTTTGCGATCATTGCGCAATGATTCCAAGCGGAATTACGCATCCGTCATTTGAGCAACATGTGTAAAGCAATGCCACTTACAGCAAAGCCATGTTAACGTGGATGCGCAATTCCATTTTCACTCTGTGACGCATATTCTGTAGAGCGCAAGACACATCATTCCTATTTCATGTATCACTAATGTAAAATCAGATATCTAAACATCATATGTAGTGTATGTTGTGAGATCTGTATAGGTTTAGTATCTGACTATATACACATTTTTGGATAAAAATAACAAATATTAAGTTATTATATGAAGTTGGATAATTACCTTGTTCAGATTCTCCATCTCCTCCCAGGCCACCGGACGGAGAAGCAGCTGCCCTGGCCCCCGCGTCAGGACTTTCAGATCCCGCAGCTGGGAGTGAAGAAGAGGAGGCCGAGGATGGCGAGGATCGAAATCTTTTGGGGACCCGGAGATTGAGGAGCTCGCATAAAGTCACCTCATAAGGGAGTAGGTACAGTTTCCGCGGGGCCTCTCTTTTGCCACCTCTTTTACGGGCTTGTACCCAGTCCCTTATGAGGTTGACTTTTTTTGTTAACCGCAACCTCATATCTCCGAATCTCCTCATGATCTGATCCTGGGTCCTCTGGACGTCACACACCAATCTAACCGCATTGGTGATAGACTCCCAGAGGGCCTTCTTAACGTGCGCATCTGTCAACCTCCTCTTGTTCCCAAACAGCTGGGGATAAAAGTCCTTGATGGCGTGGACCAGTGCAGCGCTCTCCTCCTTGGTGAACCTGGGAGCTGACATGCCTGCTGGGTTGTCTTCTAAAATATATATATATATATAAAAATATATCTAGTATGCCTGCAGGCATTAGAGAACTGACAAAGATGGCAACGTGTAATGGACTTTTATATGGTGAAGTAAACATGAGATGCACCATGGGACAAGTTATCTGTACATCTGATTGGATAAAAGTTTGAAATATTGTTAGAATGTCTGTGAGACCATCCTGACTCAAGTTGTGTTTGTGTGATGAACTCGGATTGGCCGTTCATTAATGTTTCATATCTTATTAACTTCCTTACACATACCTCATGGTGGTGCTGTTACTTTATTTTTCATGTAGAATTATTAGTAACTCATGGGCCTGTCATGCGGATATGTGTGACGCAGATTTAATATCCGTGATCCGTTAAATATTAATGATTAAATTCTCTTTAAAATCTAATATTGTCACATTATTAAATGTTGGAGACATTTCTCGGTTTAATAACGGTCTTTTTCTTTAATACAAATACACATTTAATATTGTATGTCTTTATTGTTCATAAAATACATTTTTGGACTTATTGTGAAGTATTGACATTGCTCTATTAAATGTATATCATAATGCACATTGATTGTGTGCTATTGCGTGACATTAGACTAATGTTTAAAGATGCTAATCTGGTGTTTCAAGATGCGTTTCCCACGCAATATTTCTTAATGATCAAATTCAGGTTATAAGGTCAGTAACTTGGATAATCTGTTTATAAATGTTAAACTACAGGTTTGTTTGTGCTCATATATGTTATTTTGCAATGGCGTCTTTAGTTTTAAATAGACATTACAAACAAACAATTGTATCAAATGATCTGTAGAGATAGCAGATTGTTTAGACTTTAAAATGTAAATCAATTTTTCTTAGTATTTATATATCCTCAACAGAAGAAATTTAAATGCACATGGTTGAGACAATCACATAAGGCAGCTCTGTGCATCCACCAATCTTCATCTACTGAGCCTATCTCGATATGCTTTTCAAGCAAAGTATGTCAAGATAGGAAGAGAAGTAAATACACTATTTAAATTTCTTAAAGGGACACTGTCCAAACAAATTTAGCGTTGGTGATTCAGATTGAGCATGAAATGTTAAGCAACTTTATAATTTAATCCGATTCGCAAATGTTAACAGTTATCTTGTTATCTTTCTTTGCAAATCAATAATGATATTTTAGATTACGGACAATTGTTTCCAAAAAACCGGGGTTGTCCTTGATGATTGTTGGATAAATTAATCCAACCAAAAAAACAAAGTTCTGTCCAGAGTACTGAAGCAAATAAATTATCTATTTAATGCCTTTTTTTTAAAGTAATGATAGCAACATCACAAGGAGCATTAATAATACGAGACAATTTTTAAAGTTGCTTAAAATAGAATACTCATTCATAATGTATAAATCATTAATTTTTAAACTGTCTCCCTTTAAGTATATTTTGATTTCATGTCCCTTTAAGGAAACATTTCACAATAATGCTTAAAATATCAGAAACCTAGGCCCATTCCTTTTGATAAATTAGTATAACATATGAGTAAAGCAAATTTAGATTAACTTCTGGATTGTTTTACACACTGACTGAAATATATTTTGTAAAGGAGGTTTTTTGGAGCCTTCAGCTTAGAGGAACATTAAGCTATATGTTATGTATGCATTTTGTATAACATTATAATATTTGAACAACTTAATATGTTTTGTTATTCAATCAATAGATTGTAATTATATATATTCTTGTATTAAATACATATCTACATAGTCTATTTTGATGCTGATTGTTGGTTGCACATAGATGCCTTATGTAATTGACTAAGATATGTGCATTGATGTATTTTTTTCTAAGTATATTTAAAGACTGAATGTAATTCTATATTACTTTCTAAATATGTTTAAATTATTTAATGATTTTTAAAAAAAATCTATACACAATATACTTTGTGAATGTCCCTTTAAGGACCAAAACATTTGGAATGTTGATTTAACATTGACAAAATAAACTAAAGGGGAATTAAAATTATATATAGATATGTGATGTCTAACCCAAGAGGTAATATTTTCAAAACTACATAATATTAATAACTATAGTTAAATGACTCCACTAGAAAATTACATCGATTAACCTGGCATCCAATAACTAGCTTGTGAAAAATATCAAGTTAAATGACCTACCATTTTTAAAAGTAACAATTAAAATAATTTCGAAAATAATGTTTTGAGATACCTAAGGAAGATACAAGATCTTATAAAATTAATTTGACATTCAACAACACTGTCACTTTAATGTAAGTTAACCACTTCCCCTTCTTAAAAGTGAAAACAAATAATTTATGACAAATTTTGACTACATATCCGAAATTATTTTAACATCTAATAATTTCCAAAGAAAAGCATCGATGGATCTCACTCCCCAATTAATGTTAAAAAAGATAGTTTTATGTAATATTCTCTGAATCAGTAGATTTTCTAAAATTAATGCATTATTTGATCTTATGCATGTGCTTGTCAAATAGCCAACTACCAGTCATGGGAGTCAAACTTTTTTTTATTGACAGATTATATGGATATTTATTATAATCTGTTCAAAAGAATGTATTTAATAATAAAATGTTTATTATTAACATTTAATAAAAAAAAAGGTTTATGAAAAAATAAAAAATTCCTGGAAGTCATCAGATGCCAATCTGAAATAAAAAAAAAAAATTGGAACAAAGTTAATACACACGTTGTCAAATATTCATAAAATACATTTACAATCATCTTGTGTCTATGCTCTAACTTTGTTCAACATTTTTTAAAGACATTTATTAAATTGATTTTAAACTAAAATTAAAACATACACCATTATATTGTGGAGTAAAAATTAAATTTAAATATCCAAATTTCTAATTATACATAATAATGTATATCACATTTCAACAATATATGTATGCTGAACATAAATGTAATATTTCATGTCCATTCAAATACCTCTATATCAACTATAATATGTATTCCTTTTTCCGATTGTGATCCCTAAATATCTAATGATGAAATAAGTATGACTAATGTATGTAAGCTAATAATAATCAACATTCTTCCTGTGATTCTTAACTAGCATGCACCAACCTGGATAATGCATGGTCTTTAAAAGTCAATTCAGGGGTAAACAGTTGATCTTCAATAGGTGTCTTATTCATCATTTCATTAAATAGAGGACTGGGAAATACCATCTAAAAAAGTAAAACCATCTAAGTGTCTGATTGTGATCCCTAAATATCTAATTATGAACTAAATATGATTAATGTATGTAAGCTACTAATATTCAACAGTCTTCACTAGCATGCATTGGTACACCAACCTGGATAATGCATGGTCTTTAAAAGTCAATTCAGGGGTAAACAGTTGATCTTCAATAGGTGTCTTATTCATCAGTTCATTAAATAGAGGACTGGGAAATACCATCTAAAAATTAGAAAATCATCTAAGTGTCTCCAATAGGATGCCTCCACAGCCTTATTCTATCAAATAGTTGGCACTTACCATGTGAACATGTCTTTGTATGGTTTTCAAGGTCAGCAGATTTGAAAGATAATGCCAGACATGATCCCATTGGTATACTTCAATTTCAATCTTGGCTTTTTCCACGGTCAGTCTGGGCAATCTTCACTGTCAGGCTTCTAATTCTTCCCTTTCAGTCTTTAGATTAAGTCAGCTCCCTAATGGCATAAAGAGTTTATTCAAAATTACTACAAGTGTGTGAATCATTTCTGTAGCCCTCTCCCACCCCCCATTTCATAAGAAATTTCTGTCACTAGCTTACTAAGCGTGTGTAGCATCTTGTGTTATGTTCTATCAAGTGTGAAGATGAGTCATATTGAGCAGAACAAACCTCTAATGTGTGACATTGAACCATAGTCATGCTAGAGGATCCCTTTCAGAATATTTACATTTTAAGTAATGTGTAAACTAAATACTAGTTTATAAAATGTATGCCATATGATGTATTTGTGTACAATTCATGCCAGCAACAGTCAAGACATTTATACTTACCAGCTGATGTCCTCTTTAAAAACCAGGTGGCAAAGACTCGATACAGGACCCAATGCCCAGAGCATCACCTATATTAATAAATGAAACACATTTTTAGCATTGGATGAACAATCCTAACATGTTTTCACAATTCTCTACTTGTCATTTCCCTAGAGTTCACATCTATTGATAATACTCCAGCCTAACTTCTATTCTTTACCGTCTAAAGTTGCGGTTGATGATGTCTGCTCTGACATTGAGCCCCTCGTCCCGGAATGGCCCCTCTAGAACAGGATCATCCTCCTCATCTCTGAGGAGGTTTCTGTCCGGCCGGACGCCCTGCAGCATCCCAGCCCGCTGTGCAATATTATGCAGGACGCTACAGGCTACAACGATCTTAGCCACCTTCTTTGGGTTGTACTGGAGGGCTCCTCCCGACCTGTCCAGGCACCTGAACCTCATCTTCAGGAGGCCGAACATCCGTTCAACCACCGCCCTGGTTCTCTTATGAGCCCTATTGTAGCGCTCCTCAGACACATCAGTCGGGCTACGCAAGGGGGTAATGAGCCAAGTCCGGCTCATGTACCCAGAATCACCTATAAATTAGGAACAGAACATAATTGTAACAGAATCCTCAAAATAGTATTTGTAGTACAATAAAAAGTTTTTTACACGATAATCCATTAACAAATGTTTATTTTAATTTTAAAATATCTAGTTCTATATAATTCTCTATCTTCCCATTTCAGCTAAGACATGCTACATATGCGTATTTCTCCTAAATCAAGGCTTGTGTAACATGCTAACTACATGGTTACATTACATTCTCTATCTGAGCATTTAAGGTAAGACATGCTACATATCTGCATTGAACTAAAAGACATTTGCGGAAAGAGACAATGACATGGTTAAATTGCATTAGCTAATATGTTCCCATTTCAGCTAAGACATGCTACATATGCGTATTTCTCCTAAATCAAGGCTTGTGTAAAATGCTAACTACATGGCTACATTACATTCTCTATCTGAGCATTTAAGGTAAGACATGCTACATATCTGCATTGAACTAAAAGACATTTGCGGAAAGAGACAATGACATGGTTAAATTGCATTAGCTAATATGTTCCCATTTCAGCTAAGACATGCTACATATGCGTATTTCTCCTAAATCAAGGCTTGTGTAAAATGCTAACTACATGGTTACATTACATTCTCTATCTGAGCATTTAAGGTAAGACATGCTACATATCTGCATTGAACTAAAAGACATTAGCGGAAAGAGACAATGACATGGTTAAATTGCATTAGCTAATATGTTCCCATTTCAGCTAAGACATGCTACATATGCATATTTCTCCATATTCAAACCTTGTGTAAAATGCTAACTACATGGTTACATTACATTCTCTATCTGAGCATTTAAGGTAAGACATGCTACATATCTGCATTGAACTAAAAGTAGACATTAGCGGGGGGAAAATATATGGTTAAATTGCATCCTATAGCTGAACATTACGCTTAAATTTTAAAACTACAGTGGCAATTGTCACAATAATTAACCATGTTGTGCATAAATACTCACCAACGAGATAACCAGGGGGCATTTGTCTTTCCTCAATCTGTCTCCACAGGGACGACAGAGAGAGGATGCGGGCATCATGACAAGTCCCTCCAAAATTCGCACACACATGCATAATCCTCATCTGTGCGTCACAAACATACTGCACGTTAAGGCTATGAAAATGTTTGCGATTTCTGAAGGGCGAGTCATCAATTGGAGCACGCAGCGCAATGTGGGTACAATCTATGGCTCCCAAGACATTGGGCATTTGAGCAATATCAAAGAATTCCCGCTTCAGGCGCCTCCAATCACCATCATTCTGTGGGAATCCTATGTATTGCTTACTGATACGTACCATGGCGTCCAGAAAGTTATCAAACACCACAGAGAATGTACCTTGAGCCAGGCCATGCATGTACAGTTGTCCGGATTGAAAACTCCCGGAGGCCAGGACGTATAGACAGCTTAGCATCCTACTCATGGTGGGAACAGCAGTCCTTATTCTTATACGTGGCTCCAAATGAGGTTTAAGAAGATCGTAAAGGCCAATGAGCTGTTCGCGATCGAGCCGATACTTATCAAAAACCTCAAAGTCACTCATGTTTTCCAAGGTGGGTCTCACCCTGTAGACACGAGGACCTCGAACCAGATGACCCCTTCGTCTCAGTCTGAGCCGCCGAGGCTGCCTGATTCGACCAACAGCTAGTTCGCCAATAGCAGCACCAGCAGCGTCTACCATGTCATCGTCATCCATCTTTCAAAACAGCGTAACAAGGTAAGCACTTGATCTGATGTGGATCACAAGTGATGCATTGGCCATGTTGTTTGGGGGATTTATAGTACAATTAGTCCAATGGTAGTGAGTTTGTAATGATTGCTAATTGTATTCACTTGTTTGTATGTGAGCGGCGCGAATGCTTTCACAGTGGGCGTTTTTTGGTTGTTTGCTGAAATGTTAGTTTCAAACAAGGATTCTCAATGTGAAAGTGTCAAATATCACACATACAGTGCATGTTTGTAATGTTTGTTCATATGCGTAATCAATATTTCTTAAACGCGATCTTATAGTAACAAGCACACGTCCAGGCTAACATGAATGAAAGTGCATAGTTGTGTATAATGTGCATCGAATGTGATCGATCAATGTTGCTGCAATATTGTTTGTAAACGATAAAGTAACAGCTGCCATCTGTAGTATTGTATATATAAGTGATTGCCGAGCTGTAAATATTGTACGCGTCCCTTTAAAATCGCAATAATAATAATTCCTAACTTCCCATCTGCCATCTGTAGTATTGTATATATAAGTGATTTCTGAGCTGTCAATATTGTACGCGTCCCTTTAAAATCGCAATAAAAATTCCAAACTTCCCGTCTGCCATCTGTAGTATTGTATATATAAGTGATTGCCGAGGTGTCAATATTGTAAGCGTCTCTTTAAAATCGCAATAATAATTCCGAACTTCCCGTCTGCCATCTGTAGTATTGTATATATAAGTGATTGCCGAGCTGTCAATATTGTATGCGTCCCTTTAAAATCGCACTAATAATGAATAACTTCCGGCTGTCATCTGTAGTATTGTATATATAAGTGATTGCCGAGCTGTCAATATTGTATGCGTCCCTTTCAAATCGCACTAATGCTGAATAACTTCCGGCTGTCATCTGTAGTATTGTATATATAAGTGATTGCCGAGCTGTCAATATTGTATGCGTCCCTTTAAAATCGCACTAATACTGAATAACTTCCGGCTGTCATCTGTAGTATTATATATATAAGTGATTGCCGAGCTGTCAATATTGTATGCGTCCCTTTAAAATCGCACTAATACTGAATAACTTCCGGCTGTCATCTGTAGTATTGTATATATAAGTGATTTCCGAGCTGTCAATATTGTATGCGTCCCTTTCAAATCGCAATAATAATTCAGAACTTCCCATCTGCCATCTGTAGTATTGTATATATAAGTGATTGCCGAGCTGTCAATATTGTATGCGTCCCATTCAAATGGCACTAATACTGAAGAACTTCCGGCTGTCATCTGTAGTATTATATATATATAAGTGATTTGCGATCTGACAATATTTATTAATTGTCCCATTGAAATAGCCTTAATAATGCTGTTCCAAACTGTTATTTACGTATATGTTGTATTGTAGTATTGAGTGTTAAAGTTCCGAAAGGGGCGGTACAGTGGTGAATCTGTGATGTGTATGGTTGAATCTTCTAATGACGTCATGATATTATTACCCTGCCTATGTAGTTCATAAATCCTCATTGTGTTGTTGTATTGTGCTACATTGTTATTGTGTGCTGAATAAAATTTAATGTGTGCTTTGTGGTTGCGTGATGGGTGATGCGTGTTATGTACATGTACGTATATATTGTGATTGTGTCCCACATATGCTGACTTGTATATAGCGGTCTGGCATTGTTGTTCCTTCCCATAAAGTGACATCTGTAATCTGGTGTACTGATGTTCTTGTTGTACGTAATTCCTAATGGTTTCTGGTGATGGAATCATGATGTTAAAAGTAAATTAAAATCCATATGTTGTGTTTTGTGATTCCTCTAGAGAATGTAATGTGTTTGTCCCCCATCATTTGAATGCACATGTATGAGTGAATGTTAAAAGTAATGTATGTGCATCCATGAGTGATCATGTGTTAAGCCTATGTAGATATGCTGTTGCTGCAAGCATATGAGTTGAATAACTGAAATGCAATAATAAAGGTAAATGAGAATTGTTTCCCATTGTGTAGTGTTTGTGAATCCTGAAAAGTTGACATTATTTTTGTGTCCGTTTAAATGTAATATTTTTAAAACTTAAATGTTGTTACTAGTGATGTTGAATTGTAGTTGATGTAATATAAAATTCTGAAAGAATGTAATGGTGTTGTGAATATTCAAACAGTAAAATCCATAAATCCACCATAGGGAAATAGTCATTTCCTGATCTATTTATCATAGCTGGGTCTAACGCATGAAATCATGTCTTTTCTAGCGCTGGTATTTGGAGTTTTTCTGTCTACGCTATTTGCGTGCATTAGGGAAATTAGGGTTTCGCGTGCATGAGCACGTCTTCCCAATAGAAGTCAATGGAGGCTCTAAATATTTCTAAATTTTTTTTTCTAAGACTGGTTTTCCTCGTAAAGTGAGTGACGTCATGAGCTTGTGTGAAAAAGTAACTAAATCGTGTTCTTTTTGTAATAAATAAATATTTTGTGTATGTCATGTGGTGTATATTGTTTGTATGCATCGATGAGTGTATTTGTTTGTGATAATGTTATTAGTTAGATGTAGGTATTTGAGGGTCTTTTCCCGTGTGTCAATGTAAGTCAATGGGAAAATGGATTTGTGTTGTTTTTTTTTCAAACACCCGAGATCTCGCAACTTTAATCCTTTGTATTTTGCAGAAAAATTATTAAATATGAAAAATAAACATAGTGTAGTGTTTGTATGAGTGTAAGTGTAGTTTGTGTAATATTTTTTATTTGATTCGTGGATGTTTTTTTTGTCGGTATATGTTTACTACTGGGTCAGAGGTGGCGGTAGAAATGTGAGCGTTAGGTTTTTTTTGAGTGTCGGTAACTGAACTCTAAATACCGGAGTACGTAAGAAACCCGCGTTAGGAGCCTCTAACGCTGGTTTTCATGGCTAACACCGAACTCCAAATCTAGACCTAAGAATTTAATTCAGCTTAGATAAATTGGCATAGAAGTTTGATTGTTGACACAAATAATATATACAATCTCTGATGTTTTAAATTGGAATTATATAGGATAAATTGTGGCTAAATAGCTGAGTGCATTGTTTGAATGTTAGTAGTTGAATATATTGGAGTCTCATTGTGATATTTTAAATGCAACTCTGATTTGGGAGGCTATTGTGAATAAGGCAACTTTTATGAACTTTGCATAGCATATTTTAATAGTTTCAAACGTGTATAGTATTGACTCATACTCTGGTATTTCAATGTGTTTATAGATATCAACTAATAAAAAAGAATTCAGGAATTTATATTCATTTTATGGTTTCTAGTATATGCATATTGATTAAGGGTTTATTTTAAAGAATAATTATTAAATATATTGTGTTATAACCCGGCCATATACTGACAAGATCCTTCCTCAGATATTGACACTGACAAATCTACTTATTTATTTAAAATGGAGTATATTGGTTCCTTGTCAAAAGAATTGTTGATTACATTGGATAATGAGGAAACTAGTCCTTTTGATATTAAAACTAGTAAACGTTTAAATTCTGTTTATAAACCCCCTGTGGTTACTCCAGATGTTTTTTCCAGTTCCTGATGCTATTTCTGATATGATTTCTAAGGAATGGAATAGGCCTGGTACTTTTTATTCCTTCTTCAAGGTTTAAAAAAACATAATTTATGCTTACCTGATAAATTCCTTTCTTCTGTTGTGTGATCAGTCCACGGGTCATCATTACTTCTGGAATATAACTCCTCCCCAACAGGAAATGCAAGAGGATTCACCCAGCAGAGCTGCATATAGCTCCTCCCCTCTACGTCACTCCCAGTCATTCGACCAAGAATCAACGAGAAAGGAGAAACCAAGGGTGAAGTGGTGACTGGAGTATAATTTAAAAGATATTTACCTGCCTTAAAAAAACAGGGCGGGCCGTGGACTGATCACACAACAGAAGAAAGGAATTTATCAGGTAAGCATAAATTATGTTTTCTTCTGTTATGTGTGATCAGTCCACGGGTCATCATTACTTCTGGGATACCAATACCAAAGCAAAAGTACACGGATGACGGGAGGGATAGGCAGGATCATTATACAGAAGGAACCACTGCCTGAAGAACCTTTCTCCCAAAAATAGCCTCCGAAGAAGCAAAAGTGTCAAATTTGTAAAATTTGGAAAAAGTATGAAGCGAAGACCAAGTTGCAGCCTTGCAAATCTGTTCAACAGAGGCCTCATTCTTAAAGGCCCAAGTGGAAGCCACAGCTCTAGTAGAATGGGCTGTAATTCTTTCAGGAGGCTGCTGTCCAGCAGTCTCATAGGCTAAACGAATTATGCTACGAAGCCAGAAGGAGAGAGAGGTAGCCGAAGCCTTATGACCTCTCCTCTGACCAGAGTACACGACAAACAGGGAAGACATTTGTCGAAAATCCTTAGTTGCCTGCAAGTAGAACGTGAGGGCACGAACTACATCCAGATTGTGTAGAAGACGTTCCTTCTTTGAAGAAGGATTTGGGCATAAAGAAGGAACAACAATCTCTTGATTGATGTTCCTGTTAGTGACTACCTTAGGTAAGAACCCAGGTTTAGTACGCAGAACTACCTTATCTGAATGAAAAATCAAATAAGGAGAATCACAATGTAAAGCTGATAACTCAGAGACTCTCCGAGCCGAAGAAATAGCCATTAAAAATAACACTTTCCAAGATAACAACTTTATATCAATGGAATGAAGGGGTTCAAACGGAACTCCTTGTAGAACGTTAAGAACAAGGTTTAAACTCCATGGCGGAGCAACAGTTTTAAACACAGGCTTGATTCTAGCTAAAGCCTGACAAAAGGCCTGGACGTCTGGATTTTCTGACAGACGCCTGTGCAACAAGATGGACAGAGCTGAGATCTGTCCCTTTAATGAACTAGCCGATAAACCCTTTTCTAAACCTTCTTGTAGAAAGGACAATATCCTAGGAATCCTAACCTTACTCCCGGAGTAACCTTTGGATTCGCACCAGTATAGGTATTTACGCCATATCTTATGGTAAATTCTTCTGGTAACAGGCTTCCTAGCCTGTATCAGGGTATCAATAACCGACTCCGAAAAACCACGTTTTGATAAAATCAAGCGTTCAATTTCCAAGCAGTCAGCTTCAGAGAAGTTAGATTTTGATGTTTGAATGGACCCTGTATCAGAAGGTCCTGTCTTAGAGGTAGAGACCAAGGCGGACAGGATGACATGTCCACTAGATCTGCATACCAAGTCCTGCGTGGCCATGCAGGCGCTATTAGAATCACTGATGCTCTCTCCTGTTTGATTTTGGCAATCAATCGAGGAAGCAGTGGGAAGGGTGGAAACACATAAGCCATCCCGAAGTTCCAAGGTGCTGTCAAAGCATCTATCAGAACCGCTCCCGGATCCCTGGATCTGGACCCGTAGCGAGGAAGTTTGGCGTTCTGGCGAGACGCCATGAGATCTATCTCTGGTTTGCCCCAACGTCGAAGTATTTGGGCAAAGACCTCCGGATGAAGTTCCCACTCCCCCGGATGAAAAGTCTGGCGACTCAAGAAATCCGCCTCCCAGTTCTCCACTCCCGGGATGTGGATTGCTGACAGGTGGCAAGAGTGAGACTCTGCCCAGCGAATTATCTTTGATACTTCCATCATTGCTAGGGAGCTTCTTGTCCCTCCTTGATGGTTGATGTAAGCTACAGTCGTGATGTTGTCCGACTGAAACCTGATGAACCCCCGAGTTTTTAACTGGGGCCAAGCCAGAAGGGCATTGAGAACTGCTCTCAATTCCAGAATGTTTATTGGCAGGAGACTTTCCTCCTGATTCCATTGTCCCTGAGCCTTCAGAGAATTCCAGACAGCGCCCCCGCCTAGTAGGCTGGCGTCTGTTGTTACAATTGTCCAGTCCGGCCTGCTGAATGGCATCCCCCTGGACAGATGTGGCCGAGAAAGCCACCATAGAAGAGAGTTTCTGGTCTCTTGATCCAGATTCAGAGTAGGGGACAAGTCTGAGTAATCCCCATTCCACTGACTCAGCATGCACAATTGCAGCGGTCTGAGATGTAGACGTGCAAAGGGTACTATGTCCATTGCTGCTACCATTAAGCCGATCACCTCCATGCATTGAGCTACTGACGGGAGTTGAATGGAATGAAGGACACGGCATGCATTTAGAAGCTTTGTTAATCTGTCTTCTGTCAGATAAATCTTCATTTCTACAGAATCTATAAGAGTCCCCAAGAATGGAACTCTTGTGAGAGGAAAGAGAGAACTCTTCTTTTCGTTCACTTTCCATCCATGCGACCTTAGAAATGCCAGAACTAACTCTGTATGAAACTTGGCAGTTTGAAAGCTTGAAGCTTGTATCAGAATGTCGTCTAGGTACGGAGCTACCGAAATTCCTCGCGGTCTTAGTACCGCCAGAAGGGCACCCAGAACCTTTGTGAAGATTCTTGGAGCCGTAGCCAATCCGAATGGAAGAGCTACAAACTGGTAATGCCTGTCTAAGAAGGCAAACCTTAGATACCGGTAATGATCTTTGTGAATCGGTATGTGAAGGTAAGCATCCTTTAAATCCACTGTGGTCATGTACTGACCCTTTTGGATCATGGGTAAGATTGTCCGAATAGTTTCCATTTTGAACGATGGAACTCTTAGGAATTTGTTTAGGATCTTTAAAT
This sequence comes from Bombina bombina, assembly GCF_027579735.1. Classification (NCBI taxonomy): domain Eukaryota; kingdom Metazoa; phylum Chordata; class Amphibia; order Anura; family Bombinatoridae; genus Bombina; species Bombina bombina. The sequence goes on along the minus strand of NC_069501.1, from coordinate 536,723,092 downwards.
CCAAGATTGGCCTGAAAGTTCCCTCTTTTTTGGGAACCACAAACAGGTTTGAGTAAAACCCTTGTCCTTGTTCCGACCGCGGAACCGGATGGATCACTCCCATTAATAACAGATCTTGTACACAGCGTAGAAACGCTTCTTTCGTTATTTGGTTTGTTGACAACCTTGACAGATGAAATCTCCCTCTTGGGGGAGAGAATTTGAAGGCTAAAAGGTATCCCTGAGATATGATCTCTAGCGCCCAGGGATCCTGAACATCTCTTGCCCAAGCCTGGGCGAAGAGAGAGAGTCTGCCCCCCACTAGATCCGGTCCTGGATCGGGGGCCCTCGATTCATGCTGTCTTAGGGGCAGCAGCAGGTTTCCTGGCCTGCTTGCCCTTGTTCCAGGACTGGTTAGGTTTCCAGCCTTGTCTGTAACGAGCAACAGCTCCTTCCTGTTTTGGTGCAGTGGAAGTTGGTGCTGCTCCTGCTTTGAAATTCCGAAAGGGACGAAAATTAGACTGTCTAGCCTTAGCTTTGGCTTTGTCTTGAGGCAGGGCGTGGCCCTTACCTCCTGTAATGTCAGCGATAATTTCTTTCAAACCGGGCCCAAATAAAGTTTGCCCCTTGAAAGGTATATTAAGTAATTTGGACTTAGAAGTTACATCAGCTGACCAGGATTTTAGCCACAGCGCCCTACGTGCCTGAATGGCGAATCCTGAGTTCTTAGCCGTAAGTTTGGTTAAATGTTCTACGGCCTCCGAAATGAATGAATTAGCTAGTTTAAGGACTCTAAGCCTGTCCGTAATGTCGTCCAGCGTAGCTGAACTAAGGTTCTCTTCCAGAGACTCAATCCAAAATGCTGCCGCAGCCGTAATCGGCGCGATGCATGCAAGGGGTTGTAATATAAAACCTTGTTGAACAAACATTTTCTTAAGGTAACCCTCTAATTTTTTATCCATCGGATCTGAAAAAGCACAGCTATCCTCCACCGGGATAGTGGTACGCTTAGCTAAAGTAGAAACTGCTCCCTCCACCTTAGGGACCGTTTGCCATAAGTCCCGTGTGGTGGCGTCTATTGGAAACATCTTTCTAAATATTGGAGGGGGTGAGAACGGCACACCGGGTCTATCCCACTCCTTAGTAACAATTTCAGTTAGTCTCTTAGGTATAGGAAAAACGTCAGTACTCGCCGGTACCGCAAAGTATTTATCCAACCTACACAATTTCTCTGGTATTGCAACAGTGTTACAATCATTAAGAGCCGCTAAAACCTCCCCTAGTAATACACGGAGGTTCTCCAATTTAAATTTAAAATTTGAAATATCTGAATCCAATCTGTTTGGATCAGAACCGTCACCCACAGAATGAAGCTCTCCGTCCTCATGCTCTGCAAGCTGTGACGCAGTATCAGACATGGCTCTAGTATTATCAGCGCACTCTGTTCTCACCCCAGAGTGATCACGCTTGCCTCTTAGTTCTGGTAATTTAGCCAAAACTTCAGTCATAACAGTAGCCATATCTTGTAATGTTATCTGTAATGGCCGCCCAGATGTACTAGGCGCCACAATATCACGCACCTCCCGGGTGGGAGATGCAGGTACTGACACGTGAGGCGAGTTAGTCGGCATAACTCTCCCCTCGCTGTTTGGTGAAATTTGTTCAATTTGTACAGATTGGCTTTTATTTAAAGTAGCATCAATACAGTTAGTACATAAATTTCTATTGGGCTCCACCTTGGCATTGGAACAAATGACACAGGTATCTTCCTCTGAATCAGACATGTTTAACACACTAGCAAATAAACTTGCAACTTGGTTACAATCTTATTTAACAAAAACGTACTGTGCCTCAAAGAAGCACTAAACGATTAAATGACAGTTGAAATAATGAACTGAAAAAACAGTTATAGCATCAATCCTTGAAAACAACACAACTTTTAGCAAAGGTTTGTTCCCATTAGTAAAGTAACAATAATTAAATTTGAAACGTAAAAATTACAGAGCAACGTTTTTAATCACAGTCAATATATAAGTCTCACAGCTCTGCTGAGAGAATCTACCTCCCTCTAAAGAAGTTTGAAGACCCCTGAGTTCTGTTAGAGATGAACCGGATCATGCAGGAAATACAAGAGTAACTGACTGGAAATTTTTGATGCGTAGCAAAGAGCGCCAAAAACGGCCCCTCCCCCTCACACACAGCAGTGAGAGAGAAACGAAACTGTCACAATTAAAACAAGCAACTGCCAAGTGGAAAAATAATGCCCAAACATTTATTCACTCAGTACCTCAGAAAATGCAAACGATTCTACATTCCAGCAAAAACGTTTAACATAATAAATACCTATTAAAAGGTTAATGTACTTTTTACAGAGTAATTCCAGTGAAGTACCATCCCCAGAATACTGAAGTGTAGAGTATACATACATGTCATTATAACGGTATGGCAGGATTTTCTCATCAATTCCATTCAGAAAATAAAAACTGCTACATACCTCAATGCAGATTCATCTGCCCGCTGTCCCCTGATCTGAAGCTTTTACCTCCCTCAGATGGCCGAGAAACAGCAATATGATCTTAACTACTCCGGTTAAAATCATAGTAAAAACTCTGGTAGTTTCTTCTTCAAACTCTGCCAGAGAGGCAATAACACGCTCCGGTGCTATTGTAAAATAACAAACTTTTGATTGAAGTTATAAAAACTAAGTATAATCACCATAGTCCTCTCACACATCCTATCTAGTCGTTGGGTGCAAGAGAATGACTGGGAGTGACGTAGAGGGGAGGAGCTATATGCAGCTCTGCTGGGTGAATCCTCTTGCATTTCCTGTTGGGGAGGAGTTATATTCCAGAAGTAATGATGACCCGTGGACTGATCACACATAACAGAAGAAATCTTATCTAAGGAAAGCTTATTTATATTCTGGTCATCTCCTCAGACCTGCCATTTCTATGGCTGATGTTGCAGCTGCATAAACTTTTTGGTTGGAAAGTTTAGCGCAACAGGAAACGGATCCTGATTTGTCTAGCATTGTTCGCTTGCTTCAACATGCTTATCATTTTATTTGTGATGTCATTTTTAATATCATCAAAATTGATGTTAAATCTATGTCTTTAGCTATTTTAGCTAGAAGAGCTTTGTGGCTTAAATATTGGAATGCTGACATGGTATCTAAGTCTAGATTACAACTCCTTCTTTCCAAGGTAATAAGTTATTTGGTTCTCAGTTGGATTCGATTATTTCAACTGTCACTGGGGGGGGGGGGGGTGGGAGTTTTTTTGCCTCAGGATAAAAAACCTAAGGGTAAATTTAAAGCTTCTAACCGCTTTCGTTCCTTTCGACAAAATAAGGAACAGAAACCTAATCCTTCCCCCAAAGAATCTGGTTCCAATTGGAAACCTTCTTCAAGTTGGAATAAATCCAAACCATTTAAGAAATCAAAGCCAGCCCCCAATTCTGCATGAAGGTGCGGCCCTCATTCCTGCTCAGCTGGTAGGGAGCAGATTGAGATTCTTCCAAAACATTTGGGCAGATTCTGTCCAAAATCATTGGATTCAGAGTATTGTCTCTCAAGGGTACCGAATAGGATTCAGAGTAAGACCTCCTGTGAGAAGGTATTTTCTCTCACGCATCCCAGTAAATCCAGTAAAGACTCAAGCTTTTCTGAAGTGTGTTTCAGACCTGGAGCTTTCAGGGGTAATCATACCAGTTCCGTTTCAGGAACAGGGTCTGGGGTTTTATTCAAATCTATTCATTGTCCCAGCCAGTTCTGGGTCTGAACATTTTGAATCCTTATGTAAGAGGGCCAACTTTCAAAATGGTGACTATAAGGACTATTCTGACTTTTGTTCTGCAAGGGCATTATATGTCCACAATAGACTTACAGGATGCTTATCTTCATATTTTTCGATTCATCCAGACCATTATCAGTTTCTTTGATGTATTTGCTTTTTCGGAAGCAGTTTTTGGTAGAAAAGTTCTTCAGGCAGCTGTTTCAGTTTGATTCCTCTGCTTATGTTTTAAGTTTTTTTCTTTCATTTATGAGAAAAACTTATTTTTTTGGTTGTGGATTTAATTTTCTCAGCGGAAAATGGCTGTTATTATTTTATCCCTCCCTCTCTAGTGACTCTTGTGTGGAGTTCCACATCTTGGGTATTTCTATCCCATACGTCACTAGCTCATGGACTCTTGCCAATTACATGAAAGAAAACATAATTTATGTAAGAACTTACCTGATAAATTAATTTCCTTCATATTGGCAAGAGTCCATGAGACCCACCCTTTTTATGGGGGTTATGATTTTTTTGTATAAAGCACAATTATTTCCAAATTCCTTTGTTGATGCTGTTTACTCCTTTCTTTTTCACCCCACTACTTGGCTATTCGTTAAACTGAATTGTGGGTTTGGTGAGGGGTATATTTATAGGCATTTTGAGGTTTTGGAAACTTTGCCCCTCCTGGTAGGATTGTATATCCCAAATGTCACTAGCTCATGGAATCTTGCCAATATGAAAGAAATTAATTTATCAGGTAAGTTCTTACATAAATTATGTTTTTGACTAGACTATTCCTTTAATTTCAATACATTTTATCTGTCTATATGTGATTTAATTCTGGTGCTAGTGCTGCTCAGATCAGCATTGCCTGGACCATAATGCAAGTGATTATCATGTTCTGTTAGATACCATTAATGAGGTTTTGGCTAAATTTGCTTGAACAGAGATTGAAATGTGCACTTCAGTTGTGACATACTTAGTGATATTTGTTGCTATTATGATTTGAAGTCCTTTGTCAAAAAAGAACCACAGCATCAGACCTCGGAGCAGTTGAGGTCTCCATTGAACCGTTTAGTAATGTATATTCTCAAAACAATATCTCAGATCAAGCCTTACCTTCTAACTGCTGCTGTTCTCATCTGCATGCAGTGTGACTTGAAAGACGTGGAACCATTCGAGTGATAGGCAGATAAAAATAGAAAGGAAGTTAACCCCCTAGCTTTCATTTCTAACATTAAAGGTCTATTAAAGTAGAAAATCTGCATGATTTAATTTGTTAGAGCATGACATTTTACTACTAGCGCGTACCTGCATCGAGTTTAAACCCAGAGTTAAAGTACTACTTAGGAACCTTCAGGGAATTGCTAGTCACATGCATGAATGGCCAGTGTAGCAGCATACACACATGAGGTTTGTGCCTTACAGGAATAGTTTCACATAAGCATCTTGGGACTTAAAGGGATAGGAAAGTTAAAATTAAACTTGCATGATTCCAATAGAGCATGTCATTTTAGGACACTTTTAAATTCACTTCTATTTTCAAATGTGCTTCATTCTCTTGGTATCCCTTGTTGAAAAAGAATACGCACATATCCTCCACTAAAGAGAACTAGCTTATGATTGGTGCCTGCACACATTTGTCTCTTGTGATTGGCTCATCTAGCTGCCAGTAGTGCAATGCTGTTCATTCAGCAAAGATTAACAAGAGAATAAAGCAAATTGAATAATAAAAAAGTAAATTGGAAAGTTGTTTAAAATTGTTTGTTCTATACAAATTTGGGGGTTTCCTGTCCCCCAAAGGCTGTGTTTCTAGCTTTAAAGACTTAGGATGTTTGTCTACAATGTCACTATTACCCTGAATTGCTCATATTAATCTCAGCTATTTACAATAAAGATATTGGGGCATCTAAAGCACATTTACTGAGCTGGAAAAGGATGAATTCAAGAGAACGTTTTTTCCTTATTATCGTTTTTTTCTGGAAATTGCCAATAAATGAGAAGCCCAGAAATAGACCTGGTAAGAATAAGATACAATTGCAGAGTTTTGAGTTACTGCAAAAGAAACAGGACTCCCTGTGCATTTGCTTTGGATGCAGTGTCTTTCGTCCAACAGAGAGAACCAGAATCTGATTCGCAAGTTGGTCAAGAGGCATAAGACTAATGTTTAGATTTTTCTGAACGTGTGGCAAAATGTATTGAATACAAGAATCCTTGGTCCTATATCCATGATTCTAACATTCCTCTGATGTTTGATATTTCCGAGATCACAAAAGGTAAAAGTTTTTGTTCGAGTAAATCTCAGGTTGACCCCAGTAGGGGTAGCATTTCTCTCTTTTCAGAAGCCACTCCACAACTGGGAAGTCCCTCTTAAAACAGAAATCCAAAAAGGATCCCCAGACTGAACCTAAAACCATCCATCTCAGTCTCTTGAGACTTTTCAGGAAATGGCTTTCAGTTCTTTCATATCCCTGGTTAAATTATATCCTTTTTTTCCCCAAGTGGTAAAATGATTTATTTTGTAAGGCCTCTTTATCATCAGAACCTTGAAACCTGGTTTGTTCAGTTTTAGTTTTCTTACTTGGTGACTGCTGTAACAAAGATCAGCTCAGTAACAATTTATATGGCAAAATAACAAAACTGGAAATTATAAAAAATATTACTGTTAATAGAAAATACTTTATACTAAACATGACTAAATCCGTTCTGACCTGTTTTGTATATTTGCCTGTTATGCAAAATTTGATTTGGGACATGAAACCAAAAATTTTTTTTTTTCTTGATTCAGACAGATACATACAATTGTAAACAAGTTTCTAATTTACTTATGTTATCAATTGGCTTTGTACGCACTGTATTCTTTGTTTAAGAGCATACCTAGGTAGGTAGTGTGCACTGCACCTGCCTAGAGCATTACATGGCAGAAAAAAACTGCAACTGCACAGTATACCATTGTTGAAAGTATTATTGTAAAACTGCTGCCATAATATAGTGCTCTACAAATGTACATGCTGCAGAGACTACTTACCTGATTTTTGACAAAGGATACCAAAAGAACAAAGTACATTTTAATGTGTACAGTCTGGTATATAGTGCAGATCTTGCAACTGACCAGGCTGCTAAGAGCTTTCATCTGATTGGCTGCCAAAGTCAGATTAATTTTGTATTCTATATTCAGCGTTCTTGGTATGCTTTATGCTTCTGTATAAGGTTCTCTCTAGAATCAATAGGCACAGAAGCAAAGTTTGGCCAGTTTATGATATATATTGATTTAAGTTTAGAATGATAGGCCTCCCCCTGACACATCTGATTACATCTGATTACCCCGGAACACATTTAGCTGACATCTATTCTCCTGCTATATATTCCAAGCCTTGATAAAACAAGTGAAGCCCCTACACACACATACATACTTGTATCATACCGATTTTGTCTCACACTTTTGGCATCTCATTTTCAGCTATTGATTTATTTTCCTGCCTTGCCCTGCAGCCCTAAGGCTCTGCTGACACTAAAGAAATCTCCTTTTCTCACATGAATGGAAAAAAAAAATGAAATACTAAATGGACAATATGTGACAATATTCTCTGTTTTTACCATAAATAAATAAAATGACATTCTCTAGTACACTGATTCTTAGACTGTATGGACAAGATTGTAGGTCCCACAATCTCCCTATAGGTGTCACTAAAAGTCAGCCTGATATATATTGATCGTATTACTACTTGTTTATTTCTATGCTTATTACAATCTAATATACTTTTGATTTCATTTACTTCTAAGTGACATACAGCAAAAAAGATTTGGTGGATCACTTTTACAATGATGAACCATAGTATTTTATTATTGCATGAATATGCCACTTAAAGGGACACTGAACCCAATTTTTTTTCTTTCGTGATTCAGATAGAGCATGCAATATTAAGCAACTTTCTAATTTACTCCTATTATCACATTTTCTTCATTCTCTTGGTATTTTTGGTGAACAACCTGGGTTGTTCTTGCTGATTGGTGGATACATTTACCCACCAATAAACAAGAGCTGTCCATGGTTCTGAACCAAAAATTGGATGGCTCCTTTATTTTGTTTGAATTGTGTATTGTTAAAGTACATTTATCTTCTGTGCACTACACCCCCGGTGTAGACTCATCGCAGAAAATACCTATCAGCCAATGAGCATTAGCAGAAAGCTCATGTAAGATAATGAGTGCTACCAGGAAGTGCTTATCAGCCAATGAGCATTAGCAGAAAGCTCATGTAAGATAATGAGTGCTACCAGGAAGTGCCTATCAGCCAATGAGCATTAGCAGGAAATACACAACTGATAGAGCAATAACATTTTTAATATATACAGTTTTTACTTTACATTTTTTATGCAAAAAAATGAAATTTATACTTTGCGTACCGTGTCCTTTTAATTTAAGTAAAATAATAAAACAAAGCATCTTAATGTACCAGCAAGCAATGTGTTTTCATTTGTAATTTTGATAACTTGTTCTTTATCATGATAGAATTAAGTAACGACAATGAAAATATATATATACAAATGTACAAATATTACTTTTTTAACTGAAATCCTGCATTGTACCAAAGGATGGTGTCCTGTGCAAAATGATTAACTTAGACTACATAGAAGAAAAAAAAATCTGTCAATATTTAATTAACTACGTATTAGCCTGTAGGCATCATACAAAGGTATTCCAAGATGGGAAGAAGGTTTAATAGTGTTTTTTTTGTTCTTGTTCTATGCAATTTGTGACACATTAAAGCCAATTATTTTTTTTTCCCACTAAAGACTTTTTGAGAAGAGGAGGAGCAACTAGAGAACCATTTCTCTCCCCTGTCTGATCTAATTTCTGTTATTTGTCAAAAAGACATGTTATTTAGGAAACCAGATGCTGCAAGGGTCTTGCAAAAGTGAAATATTGTACAATGAACAGTTACAGAAATCGTCCGTGTGTGATGCTTAATGGTGTTGTCATTGTGTGTAAAGCCTTGACATAACAGTATTTAATTCCATATATATATTATTTTTTATATATATATGCATCAGAAATTAATTTAAAATAGTCTTTTTTGCTGCAAAAGTTGATTGCTTTTCAGACCCCTTAACAAAACCCTTGAGTGTTGTTTATCTTACTTTCTTTATTGTAGCCAATTAGGAACGGATATCAATGAGCTCCTGCACATATCAACCAATTGTTGCACAGCATCTGGGAGGGTCACGGTTCTGAATTCCAAGAATGCTCTTGGACAAAAAAAACTTACAGGAAAAGCAGGCAAAACAAACAAATTGTATTGGAAAGTTGTTTTTGTCCCCCAATGCCTAAAGGGTCTAGTAAAAATTAAACTTTCATGATTCAGATAGGACATGCAATTTTTAATAACTTTCCAATTCACTTTTATCATCAAATTTGCTTTGTTCTTTTGGTATTCTTTGCAGAAAGCTAAACCTAGATAGGCTCAAATACTAATTTCTAAGCTCTTGAAGGTTGCCTCTTATCTCAGTGCAATTGGCAGTTTTTACAGCTAGACAGCGCTAGTTCATGTGTGTCATATAGATAACACTGTGCTCACTCCCATGGAGTTACCTAGGATTCAGCTTGGCTAAAGTGCAAGTCTGTCAAAATAACTTAAATAAGGGGGCTGTCTGCAGAGGCTTACAAGGTAATCACAGAGGTAAAAACTGTATTAACTGTTGGCTATGCAAAACTGGGAAATGGGCAATAAAGGGTTTTATCTATCTTTTTAAACAATAAAAATTTTGGAGTAGGCTGCCCCTTTAATTAAACATTTTTTGAAGAATTAAGTAATTAATGTTCCTTTAAAGGACCAGTAAACACAGCAGATTTGCATAATCAACAGATGCAAGATAAGACAATACAATAGCATTTACTCTGAATTTCAAAATAGTACATTTCAAACTTATGTATATTTCCACTCCCCCTGTACCATGTGATAGCAATCAGCCAATCACAAATGCATCTACGTATAGTCTGAGTACTTGCACATGCTCAGTAGGAGTTGGTGACTCAAAAAAGTGTAAATATAAAAGACTGTGCACATTTTTTAATGGAAGTAAATTGGAAAGTTGTTTAAAATTACATGCTCTATCTGAATCATGAAAATTTAATAAAACCTGAGTGTCCCTTTAAATACCATTGGATAATCTTGCTGCTACTAAATGTATTACATCAAGAAGTGTTCCTAAAAAAACTACAAACTACAACTAAACTCAAGATAGTAGTAGCTGAAACTTCAGCTTCATATCTCCTTAGTTACTTTTCTGGCTAACCTATATAGACAAAGCCTTGGCCAATGCCCTACAATAACTGTTATCTGCCCACTTCTCTGTTTTACACCAGTTCTTCACCTGTCCTTATTTGCAACACAACAGAGTGCGCCTATTAACCACAACTGGTTTATTACTGTATTTTCTGCATGGGGCCAATGTATAGGTTTGTGGCAATTTTAATTTGCTCCATAGTATTTCTAAAGTTAAATAAAAAAAACACTGATTTCTCACTTGAACTTGAAGAGAGTGGGGACTAACAGTGGCATTTCTATGATGGTGCTGGAGAGGCTCTAGGCCCCCCCCCCCCCCCCCCCCGCAACTATTAATGTAGCTCTAAAGTATTTTTTACATTTTCAGCGCTTTACAAATAGTAAGGAGAGAGGTAAGGGAGGAATGTGGGGAATTAAAAATAAATGGATGTAGGAATAAGTCCTCTAAGATTAGATCATTTGCTCTGTGTCCAACTGCATATATATATAAAATGATTATATTGTGAGTCTGTAATATCTGATGGACATAACATAGAATGCAAACAACACTATTACTGGCAATGCTGTCACTTTAAATGGAGCCCTGATATTTTAAATTGCATTTACCAGTTAGTGAAGTCTTCTCCAGGATAAATGGCTTAAATCATAGGTCAGGAATATGCATTAGAGACAGATATTTCTCTCCTGCAATTATCACATCGTCCTGCCTTCATGTGATGGACAAAAGTAATTCTGGAAATAGCAGAAAAAGACAACTCACTAGGGATTTAGGTACATATTGGTACTGGTTCTCATCTTTTCTTCTTTTTATTGCCTGATGGGAATAAATTGTCATGTCTAAGAACTTGAGAAACCTGTTTATTTTTTTTTTAATGTCTGTATTGTCGGTGGGGGCTATGAGCAACATGCTACTTACTATAATATAAGCTGTTTAGACCTCTATCAATATCCCCCCACTGTAGCTCAATCATTAGGGTTTAAATTAAATATCATAATATTGCTTGTTCTATGGTCAGCCTAACTACAAAGAATTGATTATTTCAGTTGTTTAGACAGCAATTGAGTTTGGGTCATAGAACCTAGAAGTGCAATAATTCCTCACCCACAATGCACTAGGGCAGGGGTCAGCAACCTTGGCTCTCCAGATGTTTTAGAACTACATTTCCCATGATGCTTAAGTGTCTTTAAGCTGCCTATGCATCATGGAAAATGTAGTTCTAAAACATCTGGAGAGCCAAGGTTGCTGACCCCCCCTGCACTAGGGGATATGACCCAGCACCTGTGCTTGGCACTGTTTGATTAAAACCACCCTTAAAGCCTAGCATTTATTTCTGGATTTGCAACCCTCACTGTATTTATTTACTATTTTTCTCCATTTATCTATATTGTAAGTGGCACCTCCATACTGACATTGACTCTCCCTTACTTACGGCTAGATTTAGAGTTTTGTCGGTAAGGACCCGCATAGCTAACGCCGGCTTTTTTCTGGCCGCACCATAAAAATAACTCTGGTATTGAGAGTCCACATAAAGGCTGCGTTAGGCTCCAAAAAAGGAGCGTAGAGCATATTTAACGCAGCTTCAACTCTCGATACCAGAGTTGCTTACGGACGCGGCCAGCCTAAAAAACGTGCTCGTGCACGATTCCCCCATAGGAAACAATGGGGCTGTTTGAGCTGAAAAAAAACCTAACACCTGCAAAAAAGCCGCGTTCAGCTCCTAACGCAGCCCCATTGTTTGCTATGCGTAAACACTTCCTACGTCTGCACCTAACACTCTAACATGTACCCCGAGTCTAAACACCCCTAACCTTACACTTATTAACCCCTAATCTGCCGCCCCCGCTATCGCTGACCCCTGCATATTATTTTTAACCCCTAATCTGCCGCTCCGTAAACCGCCGCTACTTACATTATCCTTATGTACCCCTAATCTGCTGCCCCTAACACCGCCGACCCCTATATTATATTTATTAACCCCTAATCTGCCTCCCATAACGTCGCCTCCACCTGCCTACACTTATTAACCCCTAATCTGCCGAGCGGACCGCACCGCTACTATAGAAAAAGTTATTAACCCCTAATCCGCCTCACTAACCCTATAATAAATAGTATTAACCCCTAATCTGCCCTCCCTAACATCGCTGACACCTAACTTCAAACATTAACCCCTAATCTGCCGACCGGAGCTCACCGCTATTCTAATAAATGTATTAACCCCTAAAGCTAAGTCTAACCCTAACACTAACACCCCCCTAAGTTAAATATAATTTTAATCTAACGAAATAAATTAACTCTTATTAAATAAATTATTCCTATTTAAAGCTAAATACTTACCTGTAAAATAAACCCTAATATAGCTACAATATAAATTATAATTACATTGTAGCTATTTTAGGATTAATATTTATTTTACAGGCAACTTTGTAATTATTTTAACCAGGTACAATAGCTATTAAATAGTTAAGAACTATTTAATAGTTACCTAGTTAAAATAATTACAAAGTTGCCTGTAAAATAAATCCTAACCTAAGTTACAATTAAACCTAACACTATACTATCATTAAATTAATTAAATAAAATACCTACAATTACCTACAATTAAACCTAACACTACACTATCAATATATTAATTAAATACAATATCTACAAATAACTAAATGAAATAAACTAACTAAAGTACAACAAATAAAAAAGAACTAAGTTACAAAAAATAAAAAAATATTTACAAACATAATAAAAATATTACAACAATTTTAAACTAATTACACCTACTCTAAGCCCCCTAATAAAATAACAAAGCCCCCCAAAATAAAAAATGCCCTACCCTATTCTAAATTACTAAAGTTAAAAGCTCTTTTACCTTACCAGCCCTGAACAGGGCCCTTTGCGGGGCATGCCCCAAGAAGTTCAGCTCTTTTGCCTGTAAAAAAAAACATACAATACCCCCCCCAAACATTACAACCCACCACCCACATACCCCTAATCTAACCCAAACCCCCCTTAAATAAACCTAATACTAAGCCCCTGAAGATCTTCCTACCTTGTCTTCACCATACCAGGTTCACCGATCGGTCCAGAAGAGCTCCTCCGATGTCCTGACCCAAGCCCAAGCGGGGGGCTGAAGATGTCCATGATCCGGTAGAAGTCTTCATCCAAGCGGGGCAGAAGAGGTCTTCCATCCGATTGAAGTCTTCATCCAAGCGGGGCAGAAGAGGTCTTCCATCCGATTGAAGTCTTCATCCAGGCGGCATCTTCTATCGACATCCATCTGGAGCGGAGCGGCAGCATCCTGAAGACCTCCGACGCGGAACATCCATCCTGGCCGACGACTGAACGACGAATGACGGTTCCTTTAAATGACGTCATCCAAGATGGCGTCCCTCGGTAAAAGAGCTGTTTAACTTAGGGCAATGCCCTACAAAAGGCCCTTTTAAGGGCTATTGGTAGTTTATTGTAGGCTAGGGGGTGCTTTTATTTTGGGGGGCTTTTTTTATTTTTATAGGGCTATTAGATTAGGTGTAATTTTCTTTATTTTTGACAATTTTGTTTATTATTTTTTGTGATCTTAGTGTTTTTTATTTTTTGTAGTGTTTTTTTTTTCCGTAATGTTAGATTTTTTTTTTTTTCGTAGGATTAGTTTTTTTAAAATTTGTAATTTAGGATTTTTAATAGGTAGTTTCTAGATTGTAAGTTCCAACGGGAATAGGGGCCTCAGTTCCTCCTGTATGTGTTTGTAAATTTTGTCCTGTCTCTTAGAAGATTTATATCATTGTTTTATTTAAATGAACTGTATCCATGGACAGCGCTGCAGAATATGATGGCGCTTCATAAATAAAGTATAATAATAATTTTATTAGAATAGTAATGATAGGTTAATTTATAGTTTAATGTTAGGTTTATTTTTATTTCACAGGTAAGTTTATATTTATTTAAATATAGTTATATTGTAATTTTAAAGTTAGGGGGGTGTTAGGTTTAGGGGTTAATAGTTAAATTTAGTGTTTTGGGATGTGGGGGGCCGGCGGTTTAGGGGTTATTAGGTTTATTTAGTGGCGGCGATGTGGGAGGCCAGAGGCTTAGGGGTTAATAGGTTTATTTAGTGGCGGCGATGTGGGAGGACGGAGGTTTAGGGGTTAATAACTTTATTATAGTGTTGGCGATTTCGGGGAGCGGCGGTTTAGAGGTTAATATATTTAAATAGTGTTGGCGATGTGGGTGAGCGGCAGATTGGGGGTTAATAAGTTTTAAAATAGTGTTTGCGATGCGGGAGGGTGGCGATTTAGGGGTTAATAGGTAGTTTATGGGTGTTTAGTGTACTTTGTAACAGTTTAGTTTTAAGTTTTGTAAAACATTTTTGTTACACAAAATCCATAACTACTGCTCTCAGATGGCGGTATGGATCCTGTCGATATAGGCTGTAACACAAGCATTTTAGCCTGAACGCACAACCTGTAATATGGCGCTATGAAAATCCCGCACTCCGTCATTTTTTTAAGTTTGGAATGGACATTGCGTTACAGGCTGAAATGCTAGCTATACCACTGCGACTCGTAATATGAGTTCCTGGCCATTCCACGCGCAATGGCCACATTTTCAGTGGTATAGCTGTACCGCAAAACTTGTAATTTAGCCGACTGTAAGTTGAGATCAGCAGATTCAGAAGTGGTTGGGAGTCATGCCCTAAATTGGTTTAAATTGCAGGGGGGGACATGGCAGGACTAGACACCATATAGGGATGTGGCCCTCTAGACCCCTGTAGCAATGCCACTGCTGGCCAGCCATCTGAAATACTACACTGTTCACTGAGGAAAAATGATTGTGTTCTCCTTACTTGCAGACCTAAGTATTCAAATAGCCCACCAAGGCCAAAATACCAAAATACTCTCTTGGCTACAACCCAGCAAGATTTGTTAACATGACATGAAACCCAACATTTTTCTTTTGTGATCAAGACGAAGCATACATTTTTTAACATTTTACAATTTACTTCTGTTATCAAATTATTTTTGTTCTCATGGTATTCTTTGTTGTAAACATACCTAGGTAGATGTCAGGAACACTACATGACAGGCTCTTGAAAATGTTTAACATTCTTGCAAAACCGCTGCCATATAGTGCTGCAGACATGTGCACGCTCCTGTGCTTACGGCCCTGGTTTTCAATAAAGCATATAAGAGAACGAAGAACATTTGATAATAGAAGTAAATTGGAAAGTAGTTTAAAATGACATGCTCTATCTAAATCATGAAAAAAAAAATAGGTTTCATGTCCCTTTGTAATTACAAGACATTTCTGTCGTTCTGCTAAAGATGAACATACCAGCCAAATCATAACATTTTTCAAATAAATTAACTTCTTTTTTATAGCAATGATTTTTCAATAGAGAACTCCACTCACTATTTGCCTTATTTGGAGGAGCCAATCTGGGCTTTAACCAGCAGACAAGGCTACTCACGGTCACAAAGTTAGTACATAATGCATTTATTTAGTTGGCCTTGAGAAGTCAGCATGGTGTATTTCAAGGTCTGAGAATAAGAAATTGCTCAATTTCAGAGCTAAATTACACGAAAAGGGGGCAAAACAAACAATGAAAATATATTGCAAAGTAGTTTTATTATACATAATTAAACATGTTATATACAAATACCAAGGTGCTTACTGTCTCTTTAGGTAAGGTATCCTATTTGCAAGAGGGGGCTCAAGTTCTGTAAAGGAGGGTAAATCCCCTGGCTTCTCAACTGCTATAGCACTGGTACATAGTTTCATATGGGTTGGCGAAATCCTAGTATAAGAGGAACTGTAGTAAAAAGTAGCAGATGGTGCACCCAACATCTCCCATCCGCTCCAATGTTGATGTTTATGTTAAATTGTTTAAAGTGATAGAAATTAAAACTCGCATGAGTGCATTTCCGTTTTCAATAGAAGCATTTTTAACTACCAAAAAATGAACTTGATTGAAAGTATATGGCTGTTGAAAAGTTTGAGAATTGGGGTTCTACAATTATGAATAGGGACTGTAGAAACTGAATTCTCAAACATATCAACAGCCATATACTATAAATCTAGTTTTTTTTTGTTAGTTTAAAATAGCTTCTGTTGAAACAATTTAACATAACAAACATCAGCATTGGAGCGCAAAAGACAAAGGGCAATAGAAAACAAAGTAGCTCATCAGGTGACACCTGGGCCTGCTGATGGGCACAGACCATGTTGGTTCAGAAAGAAAAAGAAGCGCGGGCCACACCCAAATCTAGTTTCACTAACACTCTCCTCCCCTACTGTGCAGTCAGTGCCACCTTACAGAGGTACTGTATGCTGTTGGCTGTGGCAAGAGTACTGCAGTAGCATGTGAGCTGAGCTCCCATCATTCTATACATTCCATGCATTTCTTGCATGAGTCTGGGAAACAATACATCAACTTACCTTCTGCAATATGTGCTGCAGACACCTGCACACTGCCCTCTCACTACCTAAATAACACTCTCCTATTGGCCTAGACCAGTGCTTTCCAAAATGTGTGTCGTTACACATTAGTATGTTGGCGGCAGTGTGTAGGTGTGTCCCTGCTTTAGCACAAATTTTTAAACTGAATTTAACTTTTTTTTTAAACTTTTTTTTTGGTTTCTAATTTTCCGCCTGTCTGCTACGCATATCACATGGTTGACACGTGATTGATACCTAGTGAGATACAGATCATCTTAACCTATTGGCGCAGCTCAGTGGGAACTGAAACTATTAACATTGGCGGCTTTGGCGGCACATTGGCTCCTGACTGCATGTGTAGTCTCCTTAATCGGCTCGTGACTGCATGTGTAGTCAGTGAGTGGGAGAGCAGTGTGTATGCAGCACGGGCAGTAGTCAGTCGGACTCACGGAGCTCTGAGGGCGGCAGCTTATATGCTGAGCTGAAGTCGGAAGTCAAAGTGGTTGTTTTTTTTTTTGAGCTAGCTCCCAGTAGTACATTGCTGCTCCTGCTCTATATATATTTATAGGAAGTGGAAGCTTAAAAATGCTTGATGATGAAATGCGAGTATCTTTATCTAATATTCCACCAAATATTGTAACCGGAGCTCGTTAGAATCGTTCCGTTCTTCCGGATTTACCGTTTTATTTTAAAAAGATCTTGAAAAAGGCTGACAGCCGAAACGCATAGAAACCTGAAAGCAAACCATCAGTTACACGCTGCCATCATCCAGAAACTAAACAGCAAAAAACCCGGTAAATCCAGAAGAACGGAGCGATTCTAACGAGCTCCAGTTACCTTGCCAGCCACAGAAACTAGAAGTATAGCGGCTGTTGACAAGAAGTCTGTATGTTTCTTTTCACAAGGAGAGCAGGTGGATGCAGATCAACATTACCCATAGGAGGGTTTGAATCTCTAATCCCATTGTCTGGTAAAACAGAGACTGGATGATACAGGGCTCCATCTGAACTATCCACCTGAGGGAAAGTATCTTATTGAAACAGTGCACTGTTTACAGATAGGAGAACAAAGGAAAGGGAAAAAAAACGTATGTAAATAAACACATAGCGTTTTAAAAAGCCAATATTGACATATGGTTTTAAATTAACTACCACCCACTGCCAATAAGAAATATTGTAAGATAAGCAAATATCGTTTCTTAGAATGAAAACCTGGGAAGCCACACAATAGAGATACCTTAAAAAGGATATTGTATTATATATTTTTTGACATTTTATTTTTTGTCCTAAGGCAATCTAATTATATTGAAGGAGATGGTATATAATATCTAAACAAAATTGCATAATCATTCCTAACGAGACATTGCCTAATAGAACAAGCCAAAGTGGTTAAATATTTCTAACGGGACATTGTCAAATATTGTATTATAAAAGATTGTGTTACACTGTATCTCAATGCAAAATATTTTTCTTCTATAAAGGTAAGACGAGTCCACGGATTCATCCTTTACTTGTGGGATATTATCCTTCCTAACAGGAAGTGGCAAAGAGCACCACAGCAGAGCTGTCTATATAGCTCCTCCCTTAGCTCCACCCCCCAGTCATTCTCTTTGCCTACTCTAAGTACTAGGAAGGGTAAAGTGAAAGAGGTGATAAAATATTAGTTTTTACACCTCCGCTTATTGCTCAGGGAGGTTTTAGCGACTCTGGATGATTGTGACCCTATTGTAGTTCCAGAGAAATTGTGTAAAATGGACAGATTCCTAGAGGTTCCTGCCTACACTGATGTTTTTCCGGTCCCTAAGAGGATTTTGGAAATTGTTACTAAGGAGTGGGATAGACCAGGTATTCCGTTTGCTCCACCTCCTACTTTTAAGAAAATGTTTCCCATATCTGACGCCGTGCAGGACTCGTGGCAGACGGTCCTTAAGGTGGAGGGAGCTATTTCTACCCTGACTAAGCGTACAACTATACCTATCGAGGACAGTTGTGCTTTCAAAGATCCTATGGATAAAAAATTAGAGGGTCTTCTGAAGAAAATATTTGTTCACCAAGGTTTTCTTCTCCAACCTATAGCGTGCTTTGTTCCTGTAACTACTGCAGCGTCCTTTTGGTTCGAGGCTCTGGAAGAGGCTCTTCAGGTTGAGACCTCATTAATTGATATTCTGGATAGAATTAGGGCTCTCAAGCTAGCTAATTCTTTCATTACAGGTGCCGCTTTTCAATTGGCTAAATTAGCGGCGAAGAATTCAGGTTTTGCCATTTTAGCGCGTAGAGCGTTATGGCTTAAATCCTGGTCTGCTGATGTGTCATCAAAAGCTAAGCTTTTAGCCATCCCTTTCAAGGGTAAGACCCTATTCGGGCCTGAACTGAAAGAGATCATATCAGACATCCCTGGAGGGAAAGGCCATGCCCTTCCTCAGGATAAGACGAATAAGATGAGGACCAAACAAAATAATTTTCGTTCCTTTCGGAACTTCAAAGGTGGTCCCTCTCCCTCTTCCCCTGCCGCAAAGCAAGAGGGGGATTTTGCTCAATCCAAGTCAGTCTGGAGGCCTAATCAGACTTGGAACAAGGGTAAACAGGCTAAGAAGCCCGCTGCTGCCACCAAGACAGCATGAAGGGGTAGCCCCCGATCCAGGACCGGATCTAGTAGGGGGCAGACTTTCTCTCTTCGCTCAGGCATGGGCAAGAGACGTTCAGGACTCCTTGGCTTTAGAAATAGTAACCCAGGGGTATCTTCTAGATTTCAAAGATTCTCCCCCAAGGGGGAGATTCCATCTTTCTCAATTGTCTGTAAACCAGACAAAAAGAGAGGCATTCTTATGCTGTGTAGAAGACCTATATACCATGGGAGTGATCTGCCCAGTTCCGAAAACAGAACAGGGGCAGGGGTTCTACTCCAATCTTTGATTGCATTTTAATAAAGTCTGTATACATTTTATATTTGACTTGCCATGGTACTTTTAATTTTTATATACAGCTATCACCGCATTTGTGGTGGTCAGTGATCTAGACTGACTCACAGAGGTTACAGTGACCAACTCGGATTGCCGGTTCCTAGTGCTAGCTGACTAGGAGTTTAAGGACCACCAGGATCTGATGCTGGGGCTCCCAGAGACGTGCTGGTTTTGAGAAGAGCCGTGCGGTTGTACCTGGAGCAGAATGCCTATATAGCACTATTCCAGTGCTTTGAATCCTGTAAGTACGGGAAGTTGCAGTGGGGTATCAGCAGACTCATTTGACCCTGCACTATTGTGGCGCCTTCTTTTCTTTTTATATCATTCTACTCCAATCTGTTTGTGGTTCCCAAAAAAGAGGGAACCTTCAGACCAATTTTGGATCTCAAGATCCTAAACAAATTCCTCAGAGTCCCATCCTTCAAGATGGGGGCCATTCGGACTATTTTGCCAATGATCCAGGAGGGTCAATATATGACCACCGTGGACTTAAAGGATGCGTATCTACACATTCCTATCCACAAAGATCATCACCAGTTCCTCAGGTTCACCTTTCTGGACAAGCATTACCAGTTTGTGACTCTTCCCTTTGGGTTGGCCACAGCTCCCAGAATTTTCACAAAGGTGCTAGGGTCCCTTCTGGCGGTTCTAAGGCCATGGGGCATAGCTGTGGCGCCTTATCTGGACGATATCTTAATCCAGGCGTCAACTTTCCAACTAGCCAAGTCTCACACGGGCATCATGGTGGCTTTTCTAAGATCTCACGGGTGGAAGGTGAACATACAAAAGAGTTCACTTATCCCTCTCACAAGAGTTCCTTTCCTGGTAACTCTTATAGATTCAGTGGACATGAAAATTTTTCTGACGGAGGTCAGGAAATAAAAAATTCTATCCATCTGCCGAGCTCTTCATTCCATTCCTCGCCCGTCAGTGGCTCAGTGTATGGAGGTAATCGGCTTAATAGTAGCGGCAATGGACATTCCGTTTGCTCGCTTGCATCTCAGACCACTGCAACTTTGCATGCTCAAACAGTGGAATGGGAATTATGCAGATTTATCTCCTCAGATAAATCTGGACCAAGAGACCAGAGACTCTCTTCTTTGGTGGTTGTCACAGGATCATCTGTCCAAGGGAATGTGTTTCCGCAGGCCAGCGTGGGTCATAGTGATGACGGACGCCAGCCTATTGGGCTGGGGTGCAGTCTGGAATTCCCTGAAAGTACAGGGATTGTGGACTCAGGAGGAGGCTCTCCTCCCAATAAATATTCTAGAACTGAGAGCGATATTCAACGCGCTTCAGGCGTGGCCTCAGCTGGCGTCGGCCAGATTCATAAGATTCCAGTTGGACAATATCACGACTGTAGCATATATCAATCATCAGAGGGGAACAAAGAGTTCTCTAGCGATGATAGAGGTTACCAAAATAATTCGATGGGCAGAGACTCACTCTTGCCATCTATCAGCAATCTATATCCCAGGAGTGGAGAACTGGGAAGCGGATTTTCTAAGTCGTCAGACTTTTCATCCGGGGGAGTGGGAACTCCATCCGGAGGTGTTCGCACAATTAATTCAGCAATGGGGCACACCAGAATTGGATCTGATGGCGTCTCGTCAGAACACCAAACTTCATCGTTACAGGTCCAGGTCAAGGGATCCTCAGGCAGTACTGATAGATGCTCTAGCAGTACCCTGGTCGTTCAACCTGGCTTATGTGTTTCCAACATTTCCTCTCCTTCCTCGTTTGATTGCCAGAATCAAACAGGAGAGAGCTTCGTTGATTTTGATAGCACCTGCGTGGCCACGCAGGACTTGGTATGCAGACCTGGTGGACATGTCATCTCTTCCACCATGGACTCTGCCACTGAGACAGGACCTTCTGACTCAAGGTCCGTTCCAGCATCCAAATCTATTTTCTCTGCGGCTGACTGCTTGGAGATTGAACGCTTGATCTTATCCAAGCGGGGTTTCTCGGAGTCGGTCATAGATACCTTGATTCAGGCTCGAAAGCCTGTCACCAGGAAAATTTATCATAAGATATGGAGTAAATATCTTTATTGGTGCGAATCCAAAGGCTACTCATGGAGTAAGATCAGGATTCCTAGGATTTTGTCCTTTCTCCAAGAAGGATTGGAGAAGGGGCTATCAGCTAGTTCCTTAAAGGGACAGATATCTGCTTTATCAATTCTACTGCACAAACGTCTGGCAGACATTCCAGACGTTCAGTCGTTCTGTCAGGCTTTAGTTAGAATCAAGCCTGTGTTTAGACCTGTTGCTCTGCCATGGAGTTTGAATTTAGTTCTTAAAGTTCTTCAAGGTGTTCCGTTTGAACCTATGCATTCCATAGATATTAAGCTTCTATCTTGGAAAGTTCTGTTTTTAGTTGCTATCTCTTCGGCTCGAAGAGTTTCTGAACTATCTGCATTGCAATGCGACTCGCCTTATCTTGTTTTCCATGCTGATAAGGTGGTTTTGCGTACCAAACCTGGATTCCTTCCTAAGGTTGTTACTAATAGGAATATCAGTCAGGAAATTGTTGTTCATTCTCTGTGTCCTAATCCTTCTTCTCAGAAGGAGCGTCTGTTGCACAACTTGGATGTGGTTCGTGCTTTGAAGTTTTACTTGCAAGCGACCAAAGATTTCCGTCAAACATCTTCTTTGTTTGTTGTCTATTCTGGAAAACGTAGAGGTCAAAAAGCTACGGGTACCTCTCTTGCCTTTTGGCTGAAGAGCATCATCTGTTTGGCATACGAGACTGCTGGACAGCAGCCTCCTGAAAGAATTACAGCTCACTCTACTAGAGCGGTGGCTTCCACATGGGCTTTTAAAAATGATGCTTCTGTTGAACAGATTTGTAAGGCTGCGACTTGGTCTTCGCTTCATACCTTTTCCAAATTCTACAAATTTGATACCTTTGCTTCTTCGGAGGCTATTTTTGGGAGAAAAGTTCTTCAAGCAGTGGTGCCTTCTGTTTAACCATCTGTCTTGTCCCTCCCGTTCATCCGTGTCCTGTAGCTTTGGTATTGTATCCCACAAGTAAAGGATGAATCCGTGGACTCGTCTTACCTTTATAGAAGAAAAGTAAAATTATGCTTACCTGATAAATTAATTTCTTCTATGGTAAGACGAGTCCACGGCCCGTCCTGTCATTTTAAGACAGATTATATTTTTTTGATTTAAACTCGGTCACCTCTGCACCTTGTAGTTTCTCCTTTTTATTCCTGTACCTTCAGTCGAATGACTGGGGGGTGGAGCTAAGGGAGGAGCTATATAGACAGTTCTGCTGTGGTGCTCTTTGCCACTTCCTGTTAGGAAGGATAATATCCCACAAGTAAAGGATGAATCTGTGGACTCGTCTTACCATAGAAGAAATTGATTTATCAGGTAAGCATAAATTTACTTTTTTTGGATAACGTGTAGCAAGTAAAGTTACCATTTGAGAAGATTTTAAGAATAAAGTCTCAAAGGAGACATGACATATACAGACACCGGTGTCTTTTAAGTATTTTTTTAGAAGAAAGTATATACTGTATATATTTTTTAGAAGAGAGTATATGTTTTTTAAAGATTGTCATAAGATTGTCTAGTATAAATAAAATATTCTTTATGTGGATTACAATAACCTAGTGGTGTATCTTTAAGAGGTTAAAGTAAAAGTATCGAAGCAGGTAATACACATTACCCTATATGAAGTGACATAACAAAGTGAACACATGGAATAAGGAGACAATAAGAGAAAATCAATATACATACGTATTTATAACAATACTTTCACGTATAAACTAAACATCGAAATAAGGGGAAAATAAGGAAAAATCAATATACACACGTATTTGAAACTTCATTTCCACCTGTAATGTAAATATTATATTATAAAGAAATATTAGTAATAATAAATAAGAAACGTATATACATATTTTAAAATGTGCTCAATAGGAATCAGCAAGTACGTTGCGGCACCTTATATATTGTATATCGATTTCTATAAACCAGTGGGATAAGTTTATTAAAGGTGAGCAAGATTCCTCCATTGATCAGGACAAGTAATAAACTCTTTTTCACAATGCTAACATTTACATTCCTGCTTTTAAAATAAATATAGCGAGTGAACGAAGAAAAATTGATAATAGGAGTAAATTAGAACGTTGTTTAAGATTTCATGCTCTATCTGAATCATGAAAGAAAAATAATGGGTTGTGTTCCTTTAACCCAGTCCACCGCTGGTTCAGTAGTAGTGCCCCTGGGAGATGTGATCCTAGAGCCAGTTCAACCGGTGTGCAGCTTGCAGCATTCAAGTTAGGTGATGGCACACCAGTGAAAAACAATGTTCTTAGCGCTGCGGAATCTGTTGGCGCTCTACAACTAACCGATAATAATAATAATAAGCTACTTTTACTGTTCACCCTTAGAGGTAGAGAGACTGTGCTTAACAACATCTGTAAACATCATTCTCAAAGTTACAAATGATAACAGCACACCGTTACTATTATACGTGTTCATTGCAGTCATATTGGGTTTGTTAATCCTGGAATCTGATGGACATCATGTTAAGGCCTGTGATATGCTTAGCCCCCAGGGTTTTAGAGTTTCTATGCCAGTTTGTTTGGGGTCCCCTAGATAGCAAAAGAGCATGAACGTAAAACATATAGATTGCTAAGGAACTACAAACAATGTTGCTAACAAAATAACTGTTGGTAGCCTTGGATTCTCCAAATAATGTAAGTGCTGGTGGAGTTTGGCTATTGAAAAGCATCTACAACAAACAAGGTATTAATGCCATCAGAACAATTTAAAACCTACCCATTATGTAGAAAAATAATTTTCACTCAGTGGTAGGCAACTGGTATTATTTATAAGAAAGCCTATACAATCTAAATATTTAAAGTACTTAAGACCACCATGTATAAGAGTGGTTTAAATAGGAAAAATGGACTAGAGATGGAGTGCAGCCAGGGCAAGTACAAGAGTTTCATGCACTCCAGGAGAGTGTATTTGTATTCTGTACCATCTATCTGCCTTTCTATCCACCACCCTGCCTACCACAAGCTTAACTATTCTCACCCATTTATTTGTCCATCCATTCAATATTTGTTTGCTAAATATTATTATGACTTATATGATGTGATATGGGTGGAAGGATTACTCTACATTGGTACACAGGTATTTAGAGGATGCTCAACCTTGATACCCAGGGATGGGGAAAGGTGTTGGGCCCTATATTAATGCCCATAAATTGGAGTAAGCAGTTGCCTTTCATTGGTGCCCATGGATGGTGGTAAGGAGATTGCCTGCATTGATGCACAAGGCTTAAAGGTTTCAATGTATTGCTACTGAAGTTGGGGTAAGGGGTTGCCCTAAATTAGTGCATGAATATTGTGGGGTTGTACTGCATTGGTGCATGGCATGACAGCATCACAAATGGAGTTCAGTACAGCCCACACTCACCTCTACACAGACCATAGGTCCCACACGCTGGTGTCTTCTTGCTGCTGTAGTCTGTGTTGAGGGAGCAGTGAAATGGGTGTTAAGGCCTAGTGGCGGATTGCAGCCACCTGAAGACTGATAGAAGGATGGAAGAGGACTCCAGAAGGTCTGCCTGAGATAGCCACCGTCCAATCTGTTTATGCCACTGGTTAGAATGTGCCCCTAGGTCCTTTTTTTCCCCAGGTGACCTTCTTGGTTCACCTAATAGAAGGGCTGACACTGAGTGCAAATCAAGTTAATAGCAGCAGCTTAGATCTAAGTGATATATTATTCACTTTAATTAGTGTAAACAGTATCAGCAACAATTAAGGAAAGCAAATTCTAAGGTCCTCAGATTACAATTGGTGCACTATTTAGCTCTTTCACTTGTGCGCAAACACCGGCAGAAGTAATCTTTTAACCTGCACAAGTTAGAGTGAGTATTACAAGTTGAAAGTAAACTGCTTGCGAACAAAAGCCGGTGCGCACTAAGTTCAGGACTTCGGATCTTGCAACCGTGCTAATTTCTCCCCATAGACTTTAATGGAGCACGCAAACTTAAAATAGAATTAACACTTACCACTCACGCTCTCTGTTAATCCTTCTCGATCTGTCTGCAGCATTTGACACTGTTGACACACTCTCTTGCACATCCTCCGACCCTTTACCACTTTCTGTTGGGGTACCACAAGGCTCTGTCCTTGATCCCCTTCTGTTCTCTAATGTATACATCAACCTTTGGTTCCTTAATACAAGTTTAATAGGTTTCAGTATCATTTGTATGCTGATAATACCCAAATCTACATCTCTGCACCAGATCTATCCCATTTCTTACTAACTTGTGTCACTAACTGTCTTTCTAATATTTCATCTTGGATATCCTCTCACTACCTTAAGCTAAATCTTTCCAAAACTGAGTTCCTTATTTTTTCCCTTTCTGCCCAAATCCCTACTCCCCAACTTTCTCTAATTGTTGATAATAACATCATTACCCCAACCCTGCATGCCGATGTCTTGGGGTCACACTTGACTCAGATCTATTTTCCCTCCCCACATCCAGTCTTTGGCCAATTCCTTAATTCCACCTTAAAACATTCCACTTTTTCTCACAAGACACAACTAAGACCTTAATCCACTCTCATAATTTCCCACCTTGGCTATAGCAATTCCATTCTCTCCGGCCTTCATAGCTGCTGTCTATCTCCCTTACAATCCATAATAAATACCTCTGCCAGGCTAATCTTCCTTACACGTCGCTCCTCATCTGCTGCACTTCTCTGCCAATCCCTTCACTGGCTTCCTCTAATGTCCAGAATAAAATACAAAATCCTGACTCTAACCTTCAAAGCTCTCAAAAATACTGCTCCTCCCTATATCTCCAACCTCATCTCCAGATACTCTCCCTCCGGTCCCCTTCACTCTGCTCATGACTTCATTCTCTCCTCCTCTCTTGTTACCTCCTCACATTCCCATTTACAAGACTTCTCCAGACTGTCCCCTATTTTGTGGAACTCTCTGCCTTGCTCCACAATACTCTCATAATAATACTCGCATAAAACGTAATTGCACAAGTGAAGTGGATTTTTTCAAAGAGAGTGAGGCTCTAAAATTACAATTGGCTGAGAGAGGTTACTCAGGGAAAACAATCAACAGGGCCCTCCTAGAAGTAACAAGGATGGATAGACACACTATGCTTACTCAAAGTACAAACACACAGTGCACAAACACCTTTGACAAGTCCAAACCACTTTTTGTCACTACATACAGTTCTCAATACAAAAAAATTTGTGACATAATTTCCAAACATCTTCCTATCTTGACAGCAGAGGACAGCCTCAAGGAGTATGTCAGCAAAGGCTGCAATTTTGCAGCAAGAAGGGGATGTACACTGGCCAACATGCTGTCACCCAGTATGCTTAGGAAACCAGTAGTCAACACCAGTAGTTTGCTAAGTGTAAAAGGTCACTACAAGTGCCATTTTTCTAAATGTATTGCTTGTGGTTGTTCGAGGGTTACCAAACACTTTCAATCAAAGGTAACAGAAAGAGTGTACAATCTAACAAGCTGCACGAACTGTTGCACTTCAAATGTGATTTATTTGGTGAACTGCACCCTCTGTAACAAACAATATGTAGGGTGTTCCACTAGAGAAGTGCGAGTACGCATAAGGGAATACCTAAACAACATTGAAAATGGTGCAGAGGTGTCAGATCTAGCCAGACATTTCATCAATATCCATGGGAAAGATGTGAATGGTTTCAAGTGGCAGATCATAGAACAGATTAAAACCCCAGAAAGAGGGGGGGACACTACCAGCAAACTTCTATACCAAGAGGCCTTCTGGATTTTCCAACTGAAGACCAGAAGGCCGAATGGTTTTAATATCGATGGGGATATAATTAACTTCTGGCAGCGTGAAAAATAAATAAATATACCAACATACACTCATGAGGTATACCCAACTAATATAATTAATACAAACAGGACATGTTAGGTTACATGATTCTTTTTTGGTGTCATGAAGAACAAGCATACTCACATACCTATGGGTGAGTCCCAATAAATTTAGCAAGTACTAATATGAAGTGTTAAGCCTTATGATATATTTATTTATTTATTCATACTCCTTTTCCATAACTTTAAGTCCAATACTAAGTATATACCATTTTATATGATTCATTTTATTTATGATGGATAAGATAGGAGTAATAATGAAATTATTAACACAATTTGAGTATTTATTAGCACGAACTGTAGCCATAAGAATCTACTAACATTCATCCAAGTTATAAGAGTATTCTTTAATACCATTTTTTCAACAGCTATTCATGTCACTTATATATCTTATTTGTTAAGGTTTTCAAATGGAGTGACTCTATTTGTCTGATGCAGCCTGCTTTAGGATTAATCTTTATTGTAAGTAAGTTTATTTGCACAGCAGTGTTTGAATGTTAATATTTTTCATGTTATCAAGTTTCAATTTTGTATTGTGGTATCTTTTTCCCCCACCCCGTCCCTGCCCACTTTCTAATATGTGCATATCCTGTAATAAGTGATGTCTTTTCATTAACTACTGACAGCTTGAGTTAATTCATGACCCTGGACACTGGCTATTTAAGCCGGTGGTTCCGGGTCATGAATATGTCTATGAGTAAGGCTTATCTGTAGCCGAAACGCGTAAGACGGTTTGTCTTGGAGCTGTCAGGTTTCGTTATGTTTATTTTTTAACCGTTTCTAATAAAGCTAACTATATTCTTAGAAATTTGGTGCCTTGAGTCTCGCCTGGTCGCTTTGTTTGTCTTGGATGTGACTACTTACCAGGATCAGGACTCGGCACTCTGGAGTACACACAGAGTGTGGAGTCAGCTGGCTGTTTGAGGAATCAGCCACTTGCATCGGCAAGAACACATACCGGAAGTGAGGCTCTACGGATCAACGGAGGTTCGTGGTGGATTGTT
This sequence comes from Bombina bombina, assembly GCF_027579735.1. Lineage (NCBI taxonomy): Eukaryota > Metazoa > Chordata > Amphibia > Anura > Bombinatoridae > Bombina > Bombina bombina. The sequence goes on along the minus strand of NC_069501.1, from coordinate 536,694,754 downwards.
TCTGGACGGTGTTCAGGGTGAGCAGCTCCGAACCAGAGGTGTCGTCAGGAAATCAGAGCAAGACCCGGGAGTACATCGTGGTAAGATTACTCACCTTTAAACGGAGGTTTGCTTGTTTCATGCCGAATTTACCCCTGTTACACTGCTACATTGAATCACTTTATTTATGCCTCTTTGTTGCCCGGAGTATGTGTGTATCTGTGCAGAGACTGTGACATCTGTGAATCAGGATTACCCCAACGCCTAGAGCCTTATCAGTAGGGAGAGTTCTGTTTAACTTTTGTGTCCACAATACTCTCCCCTAGTTTTCTAACTTTCAAGCATTGCTTAAAGACTTTTCAGGGAGGCATAAAATATACACTAACATTTTCTTATCTTAGTTCCTCTCCTCCTTTAGTTATCCCCTTGAACCCCCTTAGCATATAAGCTTACAAGCCAAGCTGCTTTGTAGATCACCTTCATGAGAGCTGATTTACAACAGTAAAAATATTAGACCCATGTTTTTAGCGCAGCAGAATCTGTTGGCACTCTACAAATAACTGATAATAATAATAGTTATAATTACATACATAGTGGGCTATGATCATGTCTATAGCACATTTCTCCCCCTGAAATGGATCATGAAAGGGGTAAAGGGGGGGGTAATATATAAGTCTTTTGATCTTTCAATTATAAGGGAGCTTTACTGTTATTAGTAGCATTAGAATAGTGTCAGAGTTTTACCCTGCTTTGTTTGTTATTTGCTGCTGGCTGCCATTTTACTTACCTCTCTTACTGAATCTGATGCAGAGTGTGTAACGCTGCTCTCTCATCTGGGCGCCCTCTTATGGTCAAACTGGTGAACATCATCAGTGTGAGACAGGTTGCAGTCCCAGGATTATGATGTCACACTTATTATTTAAAGGGCCTCTTTTCAGTATGCTAGTGCCTGTGTTCCAGTTCCTGTGTATTACCTGGCTTGTCTGATGTCTCTTCTGGTTCCTGATCCCTGGCTTGTTCCTGACTCTGCTGTTTTCCTGTTCCTGATCCCGGCTCGTCTGACTACTCGCTTTGGCTCCTGATCCTGGCTCGTCTGACTACTCACTTTGGTTCCTGATCCTGGCTCGTCTGGCTTTGACTCCTGGCTTGTCATTTGGCTTCTGGATTTTTTATTATTTTTTGTTATTAATAAAGGCGTGATTATTTTTTAACTTCACGTCTCAGTCTGATTCCTAGTACCCTGACAAATAGCAATTGACATGATTAGTGTCAGGATTACTCAGTTGTACCACTCATGTTTTTTCCTAATGTTTTATTCACCAAAGTGCTGAATATATATATTTGTGCCACCACAAGTTGCTTTATAGAAACACAGATTTTGATGAGAAGTATGAAAGATACTAAACTGTCCATATTTCATTTTTAGCAGAGGTCAAAAATGAAATGTGCATAGTTGGATTTCAATATGAAATAGAAGGATTTTTGCAATATACTTCCATTAGCAAAAAAAAAATATTTCTGCGGGATACACACATATCCTGTAAAGGCAAATCCACCAGTATTCAAACACCACACCTCAGAGACTCAGTGGTGGCTTCCACAGAAGAAATATACACCACTGCCAGGCCAGCTCTATGAGCTTGAATGCTGGTGCATGGGCCCTATCAGGATATGAGCATGCCATAAAAAAAACCCAGTAATAACTTTCACTGGAAGCATTTTTGATAATGTAAGTGTATTGTAAAAAAATTTCTATTTCAAACTGAAATGTATTTATGCACATTTCAATTTTAACCTTTCTATTCCTTTAATATTCAATTGTAATAGAAAAAATGCTTAACTATGTGTAGAAAAACAACTTTGCAATATACCTTTATTTTTTATGTTGCCCCCTTTTCCTGTAATTTAAGTCAGAATATTGTTGATTTTCTTGTCCAGTAAATTGAAAGTGCACATAGCACGCTTCATAAGCTTAACCTTGCCACATATATGTACCTATTTGTACCTACATATATGACCTACATATATGTACCTATTTGTACCTACACCAATAATAAATCAACATTGTCTCCTCAAAATATCGAAAGTGCGGGGGAGTTTGACCACTGAAAAACAATTACAGCAATCAATGTATTAATCTGTACTTTAAGCATTTCCAAAATATTTTTAATTTCCCTTTCAGTCATTGCCCCTAACATGTCTACTGGAAGTCTTTTCAACGAATTAAAGTGAAAGTAAATCCTAGCGTTTTACAAACGTTAGGATTTACTATTGAAACAAATAAAGGGGACTTTCATTCATGAAGTATAAAATACTTCATGTAGAAAGCTCCTTTATTTGATTCAATCGATCACCGCTCTTACGGCTAGATTTAGAGTTTTGTCGGTAACGACCCGCGTAGCTAACGCATGCTTTTTTTTCCCCGCACCTTTTAAATACTGCTGGTAGGAAAGGTAGGAAAAATCTGATTGGCTGATGGAATCAGCCAATCAGATTCAAGTTCAATCAGATTGGCTGATCCAATCAGCCAATCAGATTGAGCTCGCATTCTATTGGCTGATCAGAACAGCCAATAGGATGCGAGCTCAATCTGACTGGCTTATTGAATCAGCCAATTAGATTTTCCCTACCTTAATTCCGATTGGCTGATAGAATCCTATCAGCCAATCGGAATTCGAGGGACGCCATCTTGGATGACGTCATTTAAAGGAACCTTCATTCGGACTTAGGACGTCGCAAGAAGAGGATGGATCCGCGCCGGAGGTCTTCAACATGGAGCCGCTTGTCACCGCTTGGAAGAAGATGGTTGCCGGTCCGGATCTACTCTTCTGCCCGGATAGCATGAAGACTTTGGAGCCTCTTCTGGACCTCTTCAGCCGTCGCTTGATAGAAGACTTCAGCCGGATGATGGATCTCCAGCCCCCATGTTAGGGTTAGGGTTAGACATAGTTTTAGGGGTTAATAAATTTATTAGAGTAGCGGTGAGGTCCGGTCGGCAGATTAGGGGTTAATACTTGAAGTTAGGTGTCGGTGATGTTAGGGAGGGCAGATTAGGGGTTAATACTATTTATTATAGGGTTATTGAGGCGGGAGTGAGGCGGATTAGGGGTTAATACATTTATTATAGTGGCGGTGCGGTCCGGTCGGCAGATTAGGGGTTAATAATTGTAGGTAGGTGGAGGCGACGTTGGGGGCGGCAGATTAGGGGTTAATAAATATAATATAGGGGTCGGCGGTGTTAGGGGCAGCAGATTAGGGGTACATAGGGATAACGTAGGTGGCGGCGGTGTGCGGTCGGCAGATTAGGGGTTAAAAAATTTTTAATCGAGTGGCGGCGATGTGGGGGGACCTCGGTTTAGGGGTACATAGGTAGTTTATGGGTGTTAGTGTACTTTAGAGCACAGTAGTTAAGAGCTTTATGAACCGGTGTTAGCCCAGAAAGCTCTTAACTGACCTTTTTTCTGCGGCTGGTGTTTTGTCGTTAAATTTCTAACGCTCACTTCAGCCACGACTCTAAATACCGGCGTTAGAAAGATCCCATTGAAAAGATAGGATACGCAATTGACGTAAGGGGATCTGCGGTATGGAAAAGTCGCAGCTGCAAAGTGAGCGTTAGACCCTTTAATGACTGACTCCAAATACCAGCGGGCGGTAAAAGCCGTTAGCTTTTACAGCAGCGCACGGCTATTTTTTTTTTTTATTTGTTTCAATAGTAAATCCTAGCATTTGTAAAATGCTAGGATTTACTTTCACTTTAACTACTCTGGGCTAGATTACAAGTGGATCGCTAAATTATTGTGCTCCCCCAAACGGGCGAATTTGACCGTTTGCTGGAGTGCAATAATTAACCAGCCATTACAAGTGGTTGGTTATTGATACCACCAGCTCAATGTAGCAATTAGCGCTTATAATTAAAAATTAAAGATGGCAGCATCTTTAGGCCTAGATTTAGAGTTCGGCGGTAGCCGTCAAAACCAGCGTTAGAGGCTCCTAACGCTGGTTTTGGGCGCCCGCTGGTATTTGGAGTCAGTGATTAAAGGGTCTAACGCTCACTTTTCAGCCGCGACTTTTCCATACCGCAGATCCCCCTACGCCATTTGCGTAGCCTATCTTTTCAATGGGATCTTTCTAACGCTGGTATTTAGAGTCGTTTCTGCAGTGAGCGTTAGAGCTCTAACGACAAGATTCCAGCCGCCTGAAAATAGCAGGAGTTAAGAGCTTTCTGGCTAACGCCGGTTTATAAAGCTCTTAACTACTGTACCCTAAAGTACACTAACACCCATAAACTACCTATGTACCCCTAAACCGAGGTCCCCCCACATCGCCGCCACTCGATTAAAATTTTTAACCCCTAATCTGCCGACCGCCACCTACGTTATACTTATGTACCCCTAATCTGCTGCCCCTAACACCGCCGACCCCTGTATTATATCTATTAACCCCTAACTTGCCCCCCACAACGTCGCCGCAAGCTACTTAAAATAATTAACCCCTAATCTTCCGACCGCAAATCGCCGCCACCTACGTTATCCCTATGTACCCCTAATCTGCTACCCCTAACATCGCCGACCCCTATGTTATATTTATTAACCCCTAATCTGCCCCCCACAACGTCGCCGACACCTACCTACACTTATTAACCCCTAATCTGCCGAGCGGACCTGAGCGCTACTATAATAAAGTTATTAACCCCTAATCCGCCTCACTAACCCTATCATAAATAGTATTAACCCCTAATCTGCCCTCCCTAACATCGCCGACACCTACCTTCAATTATTAACCCCTAATCTGCCGACCGGAGCTCACCGCTATTCTAATAAATGTATTAACCCCTAAAGCTAAGTCTAACCCTAACACTAACACCCCCCTAAGTTAAATATAATTTTTATCTAACGAAATAAATTAACTCTTATTAAATAAATAATTCCTATTTAAAGCTAAATACTTACCTGTAAAATACATCCTAATATAGCTACAATATAAATTATAATTATATTATAGCTATTTTAGGATTAATATTTATTTTACAGGCAACTTTGTAATTATTTACAACAGCCAATAGAATGCGAGCTCAATCTGATTGGCTGATTGGATCAGCCAATCGGATTGAACTATATTCTGATTGGCTGATTCCATCAGCCAATCAGAAAATTCCTACCTTAATTCCGATTGGCTGATAGAATCCTATCAGCCAATCGGAATTCGAGGGACGCCATCTTGGATGACGTCCCTTAAAGGAACCGTCATTCGTCGTCTAGTCGTCGGAAGAAGAGGATGGATCCGCGCTGGAGGTCTTCAAGATGGAGCCGGTCGTCATCGGATGGAAGAAGATAGAAGATGCCGCTTGGAGAAGATGTTTGCCAGTCCGGATGTCCTCTTCTTGCCGGATAGGAGGAAGACTTTGGACCCTCTTCTGGACTTCTTCAGTGGATGTCTAGCCCCCGCTTGGGTTGGATGAAGATCTTGGAGCCAGGACGGATCGGTGAACCTGGCATGGTGAAGACAAGGTAGGAAGATCATCAGGGGGGTAGTGTTAGGTTTATTTAAGGGGGGTTTGGGTTAGATTAGGGGTATGTGGGTGGTGGGTTGTAATGTTGGGGGGGGGGTATTGTATGTTTTTTTTTACAGGCAAAAGAGCTGAAATTCTTGGGGCATGCCCCGCAAAGGGCCCTGTTCAGGGCTGGTAAGGTAAAAGAGCTTGTAATATTTGTATTTTAGAATAGGGTAGGGAATTTTTTATTTTGGGGGGCTTTGTTATTTTATTAGGGGGCTTAGAGTAGGTGTAATTAGTTTAAAATTGTTGTAATATTTTTCTTATGTTTGTAAATATTTTATTATTTTCTGTAACTTAGTTCTTTTTTATTTTTTGTACTTTAGATAGTTTATTTAATTTTATTTATTTGTAGCAATTGTGTTTAATTAATTTATTGATAGTGTAGTGTTAGGTTAATTGTAGGTAATTGTAGGTAGTTTATTTAATTATTTTATTGATAGGGTAGTGTTAGGTTTAATTATATCTTAGGTTAGGATTTATTTTACAGGTAAATTTGTAATTATTTTAACTAGGTAACTATTAAATAGTTCTTAACTATTTAATAGCTATTGTACCTGGTTAAAATAATTACAAAGTTGCCTGTAAAATAAATATTAATCCTAAAATAGCTATAATATAATTATAATTTATATTGTAGCTATATTAGGATGTATTTTACAGGTAAGTATTTAGCTTTAAATAGGAATTATTTATTTAATAAGAGTTAATTTATTTCGTTAGATAAAAATTATATTTAACTTAGGGGGGTGTTAGTGTTAGGGTTAGACTTAGCTTTAGGGGTTAATACATTTATTAGAATAGCGGTGAGCTCCGGTCGGCAGATTAGGGGTTAATAATTGAAGGTAGGTGTCGGCGATGTTAGGGAGGGCAGATTAGGGGTTAATACTATTTATGATAGGGTTAGTGAGGCGGATTAGGGGTTAATAACTTTATTATAGTAGCGCTCAGGTCCGCTCGGCAGATTAGGGGTTAATAATTGTAGGTAGGTGTCGGCGACGTTGTGGGGGGCAGATTAGGGGTTAATAAATATAACATAGGGGTCGGCGATGTTAGGGCAGCAGATTAGGGGTACATAGGGATAACGTAGGTGGCGGCGGTTTACGGAGCGGCAGATTAGGGGTTAAAAGTGTAATGCAGGGGTCAGCGATAGCGGGGGCGGCAGATTAGGGGTTAATAAGTGTAAGGTTAGGGGTGTTTAGACTCGGGGTACATGTTAGGGTGTTAGGTGCAGACTTAGGAGGTGTTTCCCCATAGGAAACAATGGGGCTGCGTTAGGAGCTGAACGCTGCTTTTTTGCAGGTGTTAGGTTTTTTTTCAGCTCAAACAGCCCCATTGTTTCCTATGGGAGAATCGTGCACGAGCACGTTTTTGATGCCGGCCGCGTCCGTAAGCAACTCTGGTATCGAGAGTTGCATTTGCGGTAAAAATGCTCTACGCTCCTTTTTTGGAGCCTAACGCAGCATTTGTTTGAACTCTCGATACCAGAGTTAAATTTATGGTGCGGCCAGAAAAAAACCCGCGGAGCGTTAACAGCCCTTTTACCGCCGAACTCTAAATCTAGGCCTTAGTTTTTTAATAACCTTACTGCACTAGGCAGTATTTAGGGGTTAAAGTTAGAGGACGTGAAGTGCGTTTACATTCCGATCAATGGGAACTTTGTGTTCCCAATAAATATATATGTATATGCTTATATTCCCTTTTCCTCTTTCCTTAATTTTCTGATTTTTCTCTCTCTGCTTGCTAACTTACCACTTATCCTTATCTAATTGTTGTTACCTCCCGCATGCTCTTTATGTCTCATTTGCCCTCTCTATTTCCTGTCTGAGGCCTGATATTCCAAAAGCTCCCCGGCATGGAGAGAAATCATATTTCTGATTTTTTTATACCTTATGTTGTAATGTAGGTGTCTCTCCTTCACATACAAATCCCTGAATAGGGGTCTATTTATGTAGGTGCGGACAGACATGATCCGCTATAGCGAATCATGTCCGCTGCACATCGATAAATGTCGACAGCATACGCTGTCGGCATTTATTATTGCACCAGCAGTTCTGGTGAACTGCTGGTGCAATACTGCCCCCTGCAGATTTGCGGCCAATCGGGGGTGTCAATCAACCCGATCGTATTCAATCGGGCTGATTGCTGTCCGCCACCTCAGAGGTGGCGGACGAGTTAAGGAGCAGCGGTCTTAGGACCGCTGCTTCTTAACTGCCGCTTCAGTCGAACTGAAGCAGAGAGGGTCGGAAGCAGCATCCGCTGCTTCATAAATAGACCCCCTAGTGTGATAAATATCTTACAAATTAGAATTTGTGTTTCTTGCATTTTTTAGTGACTTTCCATACTGACGAGATGTCTTAGATCATCTCAACTGAGAGCTTTTGAATATCAGGCTCTATATCTTTTTAACATTTCTATATATGTCTCTTCACTGTTTTCTCTAACCTATCTCCCCTTACTATGACGCCCCCACTCTCATTTAAATGTTTCTCTCTCTCCCCCGTCCTCTCTTACCAACTCTCTCCTCATTCTTGCTCTCTATACCTCCTCACTTTTTTTTTATAAACTTTTATTGAGTGATAAGTAGATACAATATAGATAACACTACATCAATCTGCCAGTTGCTTCACAAAGCAAGTATGATCATAGTACACAGTCCAAGAAAGCCAAAAAGAAAAAAGGAAAAGCAAAGGGAAGCGGGGAGACAAAAATAAAGGGAAACATGAAATAACATGAAACAAAACTTGTGCACTCATAAGCATTTTCTTAAACATTAAATTCACAGCATCATTCCTCGAGTCCATAATATCAATGATCTTTTAAAACGGTTATTCATATAACTTTTCTACATCGGATTGCACACCTTTCTGGGGTGAAGACCAGACTGTACCAATAAGGCATAGCCTCAGTCATGTTAAATGTGATACTACGGGTTGTGTGATGACCTGTATTCCTCCCACAAAAAGGAAATGGACAAATAATCATCCAACCTTTTAGATATCACAAAATGGTATTTTTCTAGCAATATTGTAGTGAATACTAAATACCTCCTCACTTTTACTTTCCTCTTCCCTATTCAATCTCTCTTCTCTACCCTCACTTTCAAGGTCTCTTATCTCCCCCACTTTCACTGCCAACGCTCTCCTCTCCTGTATTTCTTACTCTCTCTCTCTCCTCTCCCCTCACTTACTACTCTCTCTCCTCTGCCCTCACCTTTACTCTATCTCTTCTCTCCCCTCACTCTCTCTTCACTTTTACTCTCTTCTTTCACCTCACTTTTTCTTCTCTCATCTCGCTCTCTCTTCTCATTTTCTCTGCTCTCAATTTTTATTCTCTCTCCTCACTTTTACTCTCCACTACCTTCACGCCATCTCTTACTGTTTTTCTTCATTTCCTGAACCTCTCCTTTCTATCATTGTTCTTCCTATTCTTTTCCTCCTGTGCATCTTTGTTAAGTTTTTGGCAGGGGGGTGAAGTTCTCAGGTAAGCTCGTTATCCCTGGCAGAAGCACACCTGGGAAAAGCCAGGGAAACATGCTTCCCCTGAGGCCAGACTCACTTTCTTGGCCTCCGATCTTTCAGTAACATTTTGACAACTGCATGAGAAATGCATGTGCCCAGGGGCTGCATTTTTTACATTTATTTTTATTAATCTTCTAGTCTATGTGGAAAGTATTTCATCTCTGCTCTGAATGACCCTTTTTTTTTCTTAACTTCATTCTGTGTGCAGTTTCATACATCTAGAGTGACTCAACCAACCAGCTGGCCAAGGAATTGTACCAGTATGAATTATCTCACAGGCTCCCTTTAACCCCTTCACTACCAGGACTTTCATAGAAAAACAACCAAAATACCAGAGAATTTTAGCATTTTGTTATCACTCCATTTAAACATATATATAGACTTGTTTTTTTATTTAACTTTCAAAACTATATATATATATATATATATATATATATTAAGTAGACAACCCAAGGTATTGATCTAGGGCTGTTTTGGTATATTTCATGCCCCAATTTCACCAGCAAATAAGATAAAATTAAATAAAGAATAACTTTTTCACAAACGTTGGGTTTGAAATTATTTACATACCGCTTGTGCAATCATGACACAAATGTAAAAGCTTCTCTGGGATCCCCTTTGTTCAGAAATAGCAGAGATATTTGGCTTTGCCATAGCTTTTTGGTAATTAGAAGGCTGCTAATTGCAGCTGCGCACCACACTTCTATTATTCCCGGGAGGGAAAGGGTTAGTTTTGTAGCTTGTAAGGTTAATTTTAGCTTTAGTGTAGAGATTACTCTCCCACCTGACACTTCCCACCCCGTGATCCCTCCTAAACAGCTCTCTTTCCTCCCTCACCCCCACTGGTGACCCACATCTTAGGTACTGCCAGTATGAAAATTTAAGGCTTTTTTTTTATTAAATATTTTTATTTTTATATTTTCTGCAGTGTAGGATCCCCTCTTACCCCACAACCTCCCTGAGCCCCCACAAACAGATCTCTATTACAATCCCCCTCTAACTAGTGCCTGCAATCTTATGTACTAGCAGCTGCCTGCCAGCATCTATAAAATATTTTTTTTATATAGAATTTTTTTCAATTTTTTAAAATAATTTTCTGTAATGTAGTGGTCTCCCAACTACCGCCTCACCCAATCATTAGTTAGGGCCCCACCCCACCATTTTTCTGTAGCGCAGCATCCCTTTCCTCCCTCTCACTTTATTTTTTATTTTTTTAGTTTAGGGCCATCCCACTTTTGTCACCCCCCTCTGCTGCTGGGCCACCCACACACCTCCGGATTCCCTCCCACACCTCCCCCTGGCTCCAACAGATGATCGCTACACACAGTAACACAGACAGTGTTACTGTATGTAACAATCTGGCATCTGACCTCATATGCTTGATCCCCTGCAATCTGGCTTCCGTCCCCAACACTCAACTGAGACTGCCCTCACCAAGGTTATTAACGATCTTCTTTCTGCTAAAAACAATGGCCACTATTCTATACTTATCTTACTTGACCTGTCTGCTGCCTTTGACACTGTTGACCATCCCCTCCTCCTACGGACTCTCAGCTTCCTTGGGCTCTGTGACATTGCCCTCTCCTGGATCCACTCTTATCTCTCTAATAGGTCCTTTTCTGTCTCATTTGCTGGTGACTCCTCCTCTACATTGCTTCTGTCTGTTGGAGTACCTCAAGGCTCTGTTCTAGGCCCTCTACTCTTCTCTATTTATACTTCCTCACTGGGTAAACTTATAAGTAGCTATGGCTTCAACTATCACCTCTATGCTGATGATACTCAGATCTACCTATCCACCCCTGCATTCTCTCCTGTCCTTTCCCACATCAGCAACTGCTTATCTGGCATTTCTTCCTGGATGGCCTCTCACCATCTAAAAATCAACATGTCCAAGACTGAGCTTCTTCTAATCCCCCCATCTAATTCTACTCCAGTTTCTAACTTTACTATCACTGTTGGTGACACCACTATTTCCCCATCACCCCAAGTCCGCTGCCTAGGAGTTACACTTGACTCCAATCTGTCCTTCATACCCCACATCCAATCACTCTCTTCATCCTGTCGCAACCACCTACGCAATATCTCCAAAATTCGTCCTTTTCTGAGTGCTGAAACTACTAAACAGCTAATCCATTCCCTAGTAATTTCCCGGCTTGACTACTGTAACAACCTACTAACTGGCCTTCCTCTCTCCTGCCTCTCCCCCTTCAATCCATCCTAAATGCCTCTGCTAGGCTAATCCACCTCTCCCGATGCTCTGTATCTGCTGCACCCCTCTGTGAGTACCTTCATTGGCTCCCCATTCACAGCAGAATTAAATTCAAAATTCTCACTCTGACCTACAAAGCCCTTACCAATGCAGCCCCCCTACCTGTCCTCACTCATCAACAAATATACACCAGCCCGTCCCCTAAGATCCAACAACGATCTACTCCTTGCCTCTTCTACCATCACCTCCTCTCATGCTAGACTACAGGACTTCTCTCGTGTGGCACCAACCCCCTGGAACGCACTTCCTCGAGCTGTCAGACTTTCCCCCAACCGCACACAGTATATATATGTCTTTTTGATTGAAGGGGTTAATGTAATTCTTTTTAATATCTCAGTCTCTGGCTTCATATACACAGCTATACATGTACTGTGGTAAAAAAAATAATATATATATATATATACACATAAGCTTAGGAGCCGGACCTTTTCTATATGGCAGGAGTTTTGCAAGGATGTTGTCCATTTGCAAGAGCACCAGATGGCAGCGCCATTTCTTGCCATGTAGTGCTCCAGATGCCTACCTAGGTATCTCTTCAACAGAGAATATCATGGGAACAAAGCACAATTGATAATAAAAGTAAATTGGAAACTTTTTTTAAAAATGGTATCCTCTGCCTGAATCACAAAAGAAAAGTTTTGGGTTTCATATCCCTTTAACAATAATAAGCTCTATCTTGGTTTTATTATACAAATGCTCACTGCTAACTATGGACCAGGGGCACTATTAGGGGCCGATACAACATGCTGCGAATGCAGCTGTTTCCACGCAAGCCTTCAGGCTTGCAGGAAACATAAGTTAAGAAGCAGCGGTCATAAGAACGCTGCTCCTTAACTAATCCTCCACCTCTGATATGATCAGGATGATTGACACCCCCTGCTAGCGGCCGATTGGCCGCGAATGTGCAGGTGGCGGCATTACACAAGCATTTCACTATAAATGCTTGTGCAATGTTAAAGGTTGACAGCGTATGCTGTCGTCATTTAGTGATGTCGGGCGGACATGATCCGCTACAGGAGGAACGCTACCCAGAGTACCACTTTCTCTTTTAATACTTTGGAAAACTTGGTATTACTAGTTGGATTTACTATTTGAGTTTGCTATTCCAAATTCTAATAATACGATTTAAGTAAGGGCTAATAAACTGGGAACAAAGGGTTAAAAGAAAAAAGATACGATATATGAAAAAAACTGAAGTGGCAAGGTAAAGGGTGTGATTGCCCTAATCCTATGTGTGTAACCTAGTGCATAAAGTAGATAGCGGCAGCGCCACTTTAAAAGTTTACTCAACTTTATTCAAGGGACATTTACCCACTTGATAAGGCAGCAACGTTTCAGACCTATCCTAAAGATTAATATTTTAAAGTGGTGCTGTCACTATCTACTTTGCGGATTGGAGTTGCAGATTCTCCACATGACGATTTGCACTACCCAACAGGAATAACTTTACATTGTGCCTTCATAGAAATCCATTATCTGAGGGAAACTAGCATGGATTCCATTTTAGCCAATCAGAATTCCCTTGTAAAGTGCATTGCGTAGCTTTTTTTTTGGGGGGGGGGGGGTTCAAATTCAAAATAATTCCAAATTATTGAAATGCATTTATGATTTAAAATAAATATCTGCACAAATGTCATGAATTGATTCAAACACATTAGGCAGCCATCAATGAAATACCTGCCATGTTTAAATTTTGCTGGAGCCGTGTATCTTTTGCTTCCATGATAGGTCTATTAAAAACCCACTTGAAAGAGAACCCATTTGAAAATTCTGTAACACTCCAGTTTCTTTTAGTTTTTCATTTGTTATTTGCCTATGTGTTTATTGCATTATCACATGATCCTTTATAGTAATAGAACTTTTATGGAAGATTTTATGAAAGTAAGGTAATGGTAAGGTAAGGTGTTTACTGCACCACTCATTTGTTCAAGAGGAAATGCTAAGAACCTATAAAAAATGTATGAAGAGCACAACTTGTCACAGAGTGCAAATATAGTTTATTTGAATAAATGTAGTTTAACGTATAATTTATGTGAATAAATGTAATTTCAAAGGAACTTCATGGACATAGAAAATCAAATCATTTTTGAGTCACACAAATGGATTTTTGGAAATGAGTCTAAAAGGGACATGAAAAACCTTGTAATTACAAGATTTTTCTGATTTTTTTTTGCAATAAATTAAAATTCTAGGTGAGTGCAAAAAGTTTGAATTTGCTGCACTTATTTTCCAATTGCTAAATTCCACCCATCTCTCGCTTTATCTGGAGTAACACTTGGAAGCTGTGCAGCTCGAGAGCTGCACCCAACCATTGATTGACATGTAGTACGAAAGCCATTCCTGATTGGTTGAATGGTTGTGTTCTCATAAGTGGGGTTTCACACAGTCATATAAGCTCACTAATGCAAATATTGCACGCTCTAACCAATCACAGCAAATAATTGTAGTTGTATTAGAAAGTCCCTTGGGTGACTGTATCCTTTCTTGTTAAATGGGAATACATTCCACATTGTTATGCATATTTTTTGTTCTATGTATATCTAAATCACATTTATTTATTTAGAAAATAGAGCTAACAATCACCTGAGCTGCCATACTATGGCTTTGTATGGGAAGCATTAAAAATTGGAACGGAAGACATTATTACTGTAGTTTACATATTCTTGTGTTTTCATTGCAATTGTTGTTAATACATGAAATTCTAGCTATCACTGCCTAGTTTATAAGGTTAAATACGAAATAAATTGCTCTATGACATTCTGACGCAACTTTAGTGTCTACTAATGTTTATTAGAGGAATCAGTGGAGGCAAATTTGCCCACTTGCTTTGTTATTGCCATGACGACCAGTAGACAAGCCTTGCAGCCATCATAGACTCTTTAGCACCGATAACATTAATTTGTAGGTGACAAGGTTTGAGTCTGACTATTCATCTCACAGGATGGTAGGCAGGCCTGATGGAGTTAACACTGTGTCACACACAGAGGGCCCCAAGACACTTTGTTATAAATGAGTTCAAATCAAAAGGGAAAATTGAAATCTAACACCGACGCTCTTCCCTAAAGGCCCAAGCCAGGGCCAGAGGGCAGTATCACTCACAGCACGGCTGCCTGACACCTTTCCAATCACGAGTGGGATCGGAGAGTTTAACTATTACTTTGCCACAGATCCCGTAAGAAGAATGTTTTTGAACCTAGAGTCTCTCCTAAAATAAGAATCTCAAACAGGTGATTGTTTTTTTAAAGGTATGCAATATGGCAAAAAGTTATTGTAAATGTGAATAACTAACAGTAAGAAGGTAATAGTATATCTTTTATAGAGAGAGTTCTTATGAAAGGCGCATTCCACATTATTTTCTTTAACCCCTTTCCTGTCTTTACCTAAATGCTTCATACTACAATATGTAACACAAAAGGGAGCACAAAACATATAAGGCTAGATTACAAGTGGAGCGTTAAATTATTGCGTACCCGCAAACCCCGTGGCTGGTTATTGCTGCCACAAGCTTGCGAGATCATATCTCTGGTTAATTTTATAAATCTGCTCCAAATACCCCAAAATACTGTCTAGTGTAGTTTATATAAAAAAATAAAGATGGCAGCATTTTTATTTTTTAATAAAATTACTGAACTAGGTAGTATTGTGGGGTTAAAGTTGGTGGGGTGTTAGAAAAAAAAAAACGGCACTAAAAAGTGCCTTTACATTGGGGTCAATGGGAACTGTGTGTTCCCAGTAAATATATATGTATTAACAAATCTATAAAAAGAAAGAGGAACAGTGGTATATAGTAGTAGCACTGTTTAAAAGACAGAGAATACAGCAGTCTTTTAGAAAATAATGCAACAGATTCAACTGATTGATATCAACTTGCAAATTTATTAATACATAATATTGAGCCAGAACTTGCAACAGCAGCACTGATCAAATGATCACTGAAAATATATACATATAAACAAAAAAATAACAATAATACAGGACCGGTCCTCGAATGACACAGCTGAGATTGTGCCTAATAAAGTACAAGGAAAATTAAACACCCCTGCAGACATGAGAATATGAGTTGTACGAATATGAACAGATCAACTACACCCACTCAGGATTCAGAACCCCCAAAGGAGGCAAGATCTGAGCTGAGAAGAATGTAAGGGGTCTAAGTTGTCTGTACATAGCCACTCAACACGTGGAGGAATAGACATACATACAACAACATGTAAGATGTAATTGCAGGAGGCGTGGCCACGCTGTACGGGATAGACAGAGCTCTATACAAAAACTCACATACACAAAGTATTTCAGTAACACGGGTACATAGAATTATAAGGGACAGATCATGTAGAGCAACAATGTCCACAGATTATTAAATTGTAATGAGCAAAGTCCCGGCCAGAAGCCAAGTGTAACGTCAGAGCCAATTTTTAGGTGTCCAGGTAGGGCAAACGGAATTGGTTCTTACCTCAGTAGAGTAGTAGCGTGATTAATAAAGAGTGCCAGTTTGTAAGCATAAAGCAGGGTTAGTGTTGCCAGGTAAGCATGCGGTTAAGGCGATAAGCACAGCGGTCACATACCCCTCTGTCAGCCGCACCTGCATGTATAGTTGCCTGCAAAATGTCGTAAGGACTCAAAAACCTCCTGCTGTAGTTCTTTATTTTTATTTATGCATTATTTTCTAAGAGAGTGCTGAATGCTCTGTCTTTTAAACAGTGCTACTACTGTATACCACTGTTCCTCTTTATTTTTTTATAGAATTGTTGATTTTATTATAAGGGTTTGCACCATTTGCCTATTAAGGTGCTAGTATAGGGGCCATATGCTAATACTAGCTTATATTTCATTTTGACAACATTTTCCCTACTACATTGTTCCCATCCACTACATAAAATCTTTAAATATTTATGTATATGCTTATATTTATATATATTTATGTGATGTATATATACACATATTAACACATAAATATATATGTATATCAGCATATACATATATATTTATATTTGCTGCCATCGCTGCGCGACTTGCCCCCTCTGACAGCATCAGAACGAGGCTCCCATAGGAGCCTATGAAACACACTCTCGCGCAATCATTCCCAGTGATGCAAACGTGAGGTCGTGTTTGCATTGCTGTGAACTTGTAGTACCAGCGCACAATCGGGGTGCACTGGTATTACACAGTTCAGCTCAAATATCGCTTTCATTAGAGCGATATATACAGCTCCACTTGTAATCTGGCCCAAAGAGAGAGAGAGAGAGAGAGAGAGAGAGAGATAGAGAAAAAAAACAACAATGGTACTCACATAAAAAATTATACAATTATAATTTGCCATTTTATGCACTCATGCATTAACAAAGTATCATATGCATATCAGTCACCCTTATTCATTAGACTTTCATTCCATAGAAAAAAAGGAAGAATTATAAAATGAAGTCTGTTGAACTAGGCAATTTGAACTCAGGCTTAAAGTGATGGTAAAGCCTAGCAGTTTTTAAAAGCTAGGATTTACCAGTGCTATAAATCAGTATTTCTGAACCGCGGTCCTCAACTACCCCCAACAGGTCAGGTTTTAATTATAGCTGAACCAGTGCACAGAGGAAATAATCAGCTGATGGGTGAGGGCAGGTTAGTTACCGTGGTTACTGATCAGCTGATTACTTCACCTGTCACTGGTTCAGCTATAATGAAATCCTGGCCTGTTGGGGGTACTTGAGGGCTACGATTGAGAAACACTGCTATAAATAAAGGGGACTTTCAGTCATTTAGTATAAAAAACTTAATTCTGAAAGTTCCTTTATTTGCCTGCAGTTTATGCTGAGTTGAGCGCCTCCGACCACCAATGGTAAAATTATATTTTTTCAATGAGGTGGTGTTTCCAATAGCCGTGTGGGCCATTCTTTGGATTCCAGAGGCATTGGTCATAAACACAGCTGCCATACACTCCAGTCCGGATGACCGATAACCCACTTCAGGAGGAGGAGGCGGCTAACCTCTTAGAGGTACATAAAATTAGAGCCACCCCAGGTAGGCCGCAATCGCAAATAACTAATATTGCAAAACCTTCCAGGCTGCTCTGGCATCTTACACACACGGAAGCCATGCCCCCATACCGGGACTTCTGGTCGCGTGGTGGGACAGGAGCCCGAGACATGCAGCCCACACTTTACACCCTCCAGGTGAGCATTCTGGAGGGGTAAAGGTGGTATAACCACGCGAGGAAGGCAAGCTAGGAAGGCAATCAGGGGATACAGGCCACACAGAGTCAGAGGGAATGCTGGGTTATTCAGATCGGTGTTGTGTCGAAATCTGCAACCCAACGGAATGTGCGACTATGACGTCACCATATTACTGAGTGCACACGTGACTGGTTGACCACCAATCACCTGCTAGAGACACCTCCTTCCCAGGCTGCTGGTTTATTGGGACTGACTCGCACTGTCACTAAGCGACCTACGGATTGTTTTACAAACATCTTTATGAGATATTGTGGAATATGCTTACAGAAACAATGACTCTGCAGTCCTATTCAATTTGATTAGAAATGTATGGTACCTTGATTAAATAGATACATTATGTATTATTTTATAACATTTTGAAGCGAATGCTGAAATTAAGGTAATTATTATTATTAATAGGACTGCAGCGTCATTGTTTCAATAAGCATATTCCACAATATTCCACAATATCTCATAAAGATCTTTGTAAAACAATCCACAGGTTGCTTAGTGACAGTGCGAGTCCCAATAAATGATTAATATAACAAAGATGCCCAGTGAGGTGGTATTTGTTACCAAAAAAACATACAAGTGTTGGAAAAATCAAGGGTGCAAGATTATTAGGATTTTGTAGCAAATTTGGTTGATACACTTTTATCTCATAAAGATGTTTGTAAAACAATCCGTAGGTCGCTTAGTGACAGTGTGAGTCAGTCCCAATAAAGCAGCAGCCTGGGAAGGAGGTGTCTCTAGCAGATGATTGGTGGTCAACCAGTCACGTATGCGCTCAGGAATGTGGTGATGTCACGGTCGCACATTCCGTTGGGTCGCACATTCCGTCGGGTTCGCAGATTTTGACACCACACCGGGTCCAAGGCATCAGGCAAAAGACAGTGGCACAGATACAAATAGAGAGACTATTATTAATGCGGCGATGACCGCTCCAGGCACAGTATTGCATATGCCCACATTGCAGCAAAATCCATTAGCTGCTTATTAACCAACTAGAATCTACTTGGGCTATGCAAACTGCACAACAAACTTACATTTACAGAATAGTCAACTTTTCTTCAAGCCGGCTGTTTTTACCTGAATTTCCTTAAAGCAACAATAAACACAAAAAATGATGACTATACTGATTAATTAAAACTAAAGACTAAATACTTATAGATCAGTTGTTTAAATACTGAAGAAATAATTGTACCATTCAGTCTTCATTAAGTGATAGGCACCACCATGCTGTACTCGGCAGTTAGGGACATTTATATGAACTACTAGAGTTGTAATCTCCCAGTGTTTATGGTCCCTTGAACCCTGTTTATAGTGACAAACTCTCTACAGAGTGACAGCCCTGTTACTGTCAATTGCAGACTGCAAACATTTGTGGTCTGGCGCTTTGTTTGTCCATTACACGTGCCTTGATCTGGTGTAAAATCCTTAACCCAGACCCAATTTAGGCTAAAAATAAACACAGATGATCCTCTGCACTTAGCATTAGAAGTAGGGTGTGGGTAAAAGCCGGATCCTGCCGGATCCATACCTAATTTAGACAAATACACACAAATTTAAGTGTTTTCCATACAAACGCATCCAGACACTTCTGGATCCAACAACATTTTACTCAAAAACATTTGGGTCCTTTCAGAACCAGCACTTTTTAACAGAAAAACAGCCGGATCCTAACGGATCCATGCCTAATTTAGACAAATATACACAAATGTAATTGTTTTCCACACAAACACATCCAGACACTTCTGTATCAAACAACATTTTACTCAAAAACATCTGGGTCCTTTCAGAACTAGCACTTTTTTTTTACAGAAAAACAGCCGGATCCTAACGGATCCATGCCTAATTTAGACAAATATACACAAATTTAATTGTTTTTCACACAAACACATCCAGACACTTCTGTATCAAACAACATTTTACTCAAAAACATCTGGGTCCTTTCAGAACCAGCACTTTTTTACAGAAAAACAGCCGGATCCTAATGGATCCATGCCTAATTTAGACAGATACACACACAATTAAGTGTTTTCCACACAAACACATTCAGACACTTCTGTATCCAACAACATTTTACTGCAAAACATTTGGGTCCTTTCAGAACCAGCACTTTTTTACAGAAAAACAGCCGGATCCTGCCGGATCCATGCATAATTTAGACAGATACACACAAATTTAAAGGGACACTGAACCCAAATTTTTTATTTTGTGATTCAGATAGAGCATGAAATTTTAAGCAACTTTCTAATTTACTCCTATTATCAAATTTTCTTTATTCTCTTGGTATCTTTATTTGAAATGCAAGAATGTAAGTTTAGATGCCGGCCCATTTTTGGTGAACAACCTAGATTGTCCTTGCTGATTGGTGAATAAATTCATCCACCAATCAAAAACTGCTGTCCAGAGTGCTGAACCAAGAAAAAAGCTTATATGCCTTCTTTTTCATATAAAGATAGCAAGAGAACGAAGAAAAAATGATAATAGTAGTAAATTAGAAAGTTGCTTAAAATTGCATGCTCTATCTGAATCACGAAAGAAAATTTTTGGGTTCAGTGTCCCTTTAAGTGTTTTCCATACAAACACATCCATACACTTCTGTATCCAACAACATTTTACTCAAAAATATCTGTGTCCTTTCAGAACCAACAATTTTTTTTACAGAAAAACAGCCGGATCCTACCGGATCCATGCCTAATTTAGACAAATACACACAAATTTAAGTGTTTTCCACACAAACACATTCAGACACTTCTGTATCCAACAACATTTTACTCAAAAACATTTGGGTCCTTTTAGAACCAACAGTTTTGCTGTTTTGCTGTAAAAACTGTTGGTTCTGAAAGGACCTAGATGGATGTGTTTGTGTGGACAAAAATTAAATTTGTGTATATCTGTCTAAATAAGACATGGATATGGTAGGATCAGATTTTTGTGTAAAAAAAATGTGTTTGTTCTGAAAGGACCCAGATGGTTTTGTGTAAAATAGTGATGGATCAGAAGTATCTGGAGATATTTGTGTGGAAAACACTTACATTTGTGTATATCTGTCTAAATTAGATACGGATCCGGCAGGATCTGGCTGTTTTTGTGTAAAAAAGTGTTGGTTCTTAAAAGGACCAGATGTTTTTTTTCTAAACTATTGCTGGATCCACAAATTTCTGTATGTATTTGTGTGGGAAACACATTTGTGTATATCTGCCTAAATTAGGCATGGATCCGGCAGGATCCGGCGTTTTTTCTGTAAAAAAGTGTTGGTTCTGAAAGGACGCAGATGTTTTTGTGCAAAATATTATTGGATCCAGAAGTGTCTGGAAGTATTTGTATAGAAAATATTTAAATTTGAGGATATCTGTCTAAATTAGACATGAATCTGGCAGGATCTGGCTGTTTTGAAGCAAAAAAAATTTTGGTTCTAAAAAGGACACAGATATTTTGGTGTAAAATATTGAAGGATACAGAAGTGTCTGGATGTGTTTGTGTGGAAAACACTTACATTTGTGTATATTTGTCTAAATTAGGCATTGATCCAGCAGGATCTGTCTGTTTTTCTGAAAAGAACTGTTGGTTCTGAAAGGAACCAAACGTTTTTGTGTAAAATATTTATGGATCCAGAAGTGTCTGGATATGTTTGTGTGGAAAACAATTACATTTGTGTGTATCTATTTAAATTAGGCATGGATCCGGCAGGAACCGGCTGTTTTTCTGTAAAAAAGTGTTGGTTCTGAAAGGACCCAGATGTTTTTGAGTAAAATGTTGTTGGATGATACAGAAGAGTCTGGATGTGTTTGTGTGGAAAACACTTAAATTTGTGTGTATCTGTTTAAATTAGGCATGGATCCGGCAGGATCCGGCTGTTTTTCTGTAAAAAAGTGTTGGTTCTGAAAGGACCCAGATGTTTTTGAGTAAAATGTTGTTGGATCCAGTAGTATCTGGATGTGTTTGTGTGGAAAACACTTAAATGTGTGTATATCTGTCTACATTAGGCATGGAACCGACAGGATCCGTCTGTTTTTCTGTAAAAAGGTGCTGGTTCTGAAAGGACTCAAATGTTTTGCAGTAACATGATGTTATATACAGAAGTGCCTGGATGTGTTTGTGTGGAAAACAATTAAATTTGTGTGTATTTGTCTAAATTAGGCATGGATCTGGCAGGAACCGGCTGTTTTTCTGTAAAAAAGTGTTGGTTCTGAAAGGACCCAGATGTTTTTGAGTAAAATGTTGTTAGATACAAAAGTGTCTGGATATGTTTGTGTGGAAAACAATTAAATTTGTGTGTATTTGTCTAAATTAGGCATGGATCCGGCAGGATCCGGCTGTTTTTCTGTAAAAAAGTGCTGGTTCTGAAAGGACCCAAATGTTTTGCAGTAAAATGTTGTTGTATACAGAAGTGTCTGGTTGTGTTTGTATGGAAAACAATTAAATTTGTGTGTATTTGTCTAAATTAGGCATGGATCCGGTAGGATCCGGCTTTTTTTCTGTAAAAAAGTGCTGGTTCTGAAAGGACCCTAATGTTTTGCAGTAACATGTTGTTATATACAGAAGTGTCTGGACGTGTTTGTGTGGAAAACAATTACATTTGCGTGTATTTGTCTAAATTAGGCACGGATCCGGCAAGATCCGGCAGGATCCGGCTTTTACCCACACCCTTTGAAGTATACTCCTCCAATCCCCTGGAGCAAACCCTTATTGAAATCACTCCCGGCAATATACCAGCTTGACCGGACCCTGCTCTACTTGCATCCCTTGCACCCTTGTGCTGTATTTATCTGTGTCAACTCTCATATGAAAAAAAACCCTACCACCCCAGCAATCCAATCAATGACCTCCCAACGTAAAAGGGCTGCCCTCTGACTGCCTTATTCCCTTCCAAATAACCCCCACCCATAAAATTATATATATATTAATTAAAATTTTATATTTATGATTGTTGACAACTTTAAGACCTAGGAGTGCGGGCATCCCCTTATACCCCCCTCAACCACCATGCTACAATCCTCCATTCATTAATATGCTATATTCCCCCATTTACTAATCAGAGGGGAGATGAGTGGGAGACAGCTTTTCTCTCCCGTTATGGACACCGAATACATTGTTATGGCTTTTGGATTATGCAATACCCCATCCACGTTCCAGTGATTTCTTAATGATATATTTAGATACCTAATTGTTATATACCTAGATGATATCTTGGTCTTCGCTCCCTCTTAAGGTGTGCATGCTACTTATGTCTGGAATGCATTATTCAAATTAAGAGATAATCATCTCTTTGTCAAGATGGAAAAGTTTAAGTTTAGTTTTCAGTTTCTTCTGTAGAGATTTTGGGATACATTCTTTCTCCAGATCATATTAGTATGGATCCTAAGAAAGTTACTACAATTCTGGAATGGCCTGTCCCTACTAATTAGAAGGCAGCACAATGGTTCACTGGCTTTGATAATTATTATATATGGTTTATCAGATTTTTTCCCTGTAATTTGTGCCTGTATTACTTGCCTTACTAGAAGTGAAGTTTCTTTTGTCTGGACACCAGAGGTCTAGATACCTTTTGACAAATTCAAGGGACTGTTTATGTCAGCACCAATCTTAATCTAGATTGCAGTTCAGAGACCCTTCTTTCTGGAAGTAGATGCTTCTAATATAGCTATTGGTAATATTTTTTTAATCATTATAATCAAACCCTTTGTGCAATAATACATAAAATAAATCAGAAAACGTTGTGGCCACAACTCAATAATAAAATGGTTAAACAGAATATAGTTAAAAAAAAAAGAAGCCGGCAATCTACGGTAGAACCTGAAAAAGTCTCTGTATCTTCAATGTGCAAGTATTGCAGTGTATGACCTGGGACTTTGATTCAGGCAAATGTCTTATAAAAATACAGCTCACAGGTTATCCATATAAAAACAC
Source organism: Bombina bombina (assembly GCF_027579735.1). Taxonomy (NCBI): domain Eukaryota; kingdom Metazoa; phylum Chordata; class Amphibia; order Anura; family Bombinatoridae; genus Bombina; species Bombina bombina. The sequence continues at coordinate 536,671,315 of NC_069501.1, read as the reverse complement.
TTGAATAGGCTAGCAATGTGCAGCGTGTTTGGAGTATAGTTAGTGTATGTGTAATCATACAGTGTGTGGTAGAAATGATTTAGCGTGTTATCAATCCTGGTGAAGGTATTGGAAAATGTCAGAGTAGTAACCTAAACTGGGTGTATTTCTCCTTACCAGATTTCTGAAATCTGGCTATTGGCAGTGCATCAGGAAGGTGTGTTGTAACTCACTCTGTAGCGGTCTGTTAGTCTTTTGTCTGAGTGGCAGCGTTCACTTCCAATCACTTCCTGTATGTCACCTGGTGGAGTTCAGCCAGTCCGGGCAGCCAGTAGGCTTCAAATTCTTTGTATGAAGATCGCTAGTGTTGATTCCCTTGACTGTGCCTCCACATGCCAGATGCACTCTCCCTAGCAAGTCCTGGGACTAAAGTCTGTTTACACTGGGGTGTGAATACTTAGGAAATCTGAGATTTTCAGTACAGGCAGAAATAGTCTTGTCCCTTCAGTAATGAAGAGTTGTGCAGTGGAATGCAGCATTGCTAATTCTGGTCATGAAGCTTGCAGCTGGACAGCAGCTGAAGTATAACTGTTTACACAACACTTACTCTGGTGAGCTGAAGACATTTTAAAGGTCCAGATTCTCAAAAACTTGCCTGAATGAAGAGAAACCATCAGCTTATTTTACTGAGCGCTATATTGTAAGAAGCAAGGGAATTGTCACTAGCGATCTTCATACGAAGAATTTGAAGCCTACTGGTTGCCTGGATTGGCTGAACTCCACCAGGAGTATATAGAGTCTCTTTTTAATTAATATATATATTTAATTGTATGGGTGGGGATTCTATTTATTACAGAATGATTGTCAGTTTATCCTTTATTAGCTGTTTTCAGTGCCACTAAAACTACTTTTTCGATTCTATATTATAAGTTTACTATGTAAACTCGTTATGATTCTTCAGCTGCTGGTCATGGTGGAATTGGGAAGACATGGGAGTTGATTTCCAGAACCATGTGGTGGCCTAAATTGGCAGAGGATATACGTAAGTTTGCACTGTCTTGGCATATTTGTGCTTGGATTAAGCATTTTACCCTGGCTCCAACTGGTCCTTTATATTTTTTGCTGATTCCTATAGACTTTGTTGTGGATCTTACTCTTTCAGTTTGTCATGACACTATCCTGGTGGCTCCTTTTCAGATTAAGATTTCTCATTTAATCCCTGCTGTGTGTTTACCCCATGCAAGTGTGACTGCTATTTTTGAAGGAAATCTTGAGATTATATGGATTACCCTGAGATGTATTATCAGACAGAGGGTATCAGTTTTGAAAATACTTCTGCTTCAGTTTATGTAACTCTCATTCATTGTCATCTGGTTATCATCCTCAGAACAACAATATCTGACTGAGACAACTAGTTAAGACAGTGGAGGGCAGCATAGCCCAGAACGAACATAAGAATTAAGGCCCTTAGGAGTGTGCTGCTGTGAAGTGGCAACAATGTTGCATTTGTGTGGGTGGGGATAGGGCTCACCTTTAAGAAGCCAAGCTACAGGCCCCAAACCCTCTTTCCAGCTTGTCTTCACAGCTTGCAGGATCACAGCATGCAGTATCCTCATTCTCTGGTTAAGCAGTCTGCTGCAGCATGGGCTGTTTTTCAAAGTCTTCCAGAGCACCTGTGAAGAGTGTTGTGTTGGAGGAGTTACTGATCGGAGTCCCACCATCTCCGGTGAGTCGTACCCCGATCTTTTCCCTTTTCTCTGTAATTTAATGGGGAAGTCAGGGGGGGTCCTGTGTGCCCTATAGGTGTTTGACCTGGCACTCTCCAGTTAATATATTATTTTCCAAGATAGGCCCATTTTCCCCCTCTCTCCCTCCCGGTCAGTTAGTGGCTGGGCCTGGGGGCCGGGTACCCTCTTCTCCTGGTTTTTCGGCTTTCCCCCTTAATCAATTTTAACATACCCCTGATGCGCGTCTCTAGGGTGGATCGTTGGCTGGAGTGAGTGTGAGCATTCATACTTGCCTCCGCCATCGGTTACGGTGTCCACAAAGCCCAGGCCTGCAGCGGTCGCGCTCTGGCAGGCTTGTGTTGGCGGTCCCCCTTTAGCGGTCACGACTTTCGTCGGTTTTTCCCCTCCTCCTGGTCGTCGGACGGCTTCGGGCGAGTCTTCGGCCATGCGGGCGGCGGCATCCATCGTTGATGGCGTCTCTTCCGGTCTGGGCGCTTCCGGTGACGTCACTTCCGGTGACTTCACTTCCGGAACCGCCATTTGAGATCCGGTAGCCAAGCGGGTGGGATCGTCTCCTCCTCCGGGGTCCCCAGGTAAGATAGGAGTGCCTGGGGGGGGGAGGCCCGCTGGGGGGGCGCGCAGCGAGGCTCAGGGGCTCTGCGCTCGCAGGCAGATGAATTGCTTGCAATGCCTGGGGAGTATGATGTAGGAAAGCACAGGAGAATTTGCAGGCCAGAGGCTGTGGTTCAGGTGATGAGAAAGGGCATTTATGAGCAGGCCGCAGGCCTGACCGGGGGTTTCTTTTGTTTATCAACAGATTGATTTAGATAGTCAGCCTTTTCTGTGCAGTCAGTCAGTGAGGCACAAGGCCTTTCTGTTAGCGGCCAATGTAGGCCTAGCAGGAATTACGCTGTGTCATGTTGCGGTGCATGAGAGGCCCATCACATAGGGCACGCAGGCGTTCACCTGGGGTATCCCCCTGTGGGATGCATTTGGAGTAACAATTAACGTTTTCGGCCAGGAAGGGCCCAGGTGCTTTTCTCTTAGTTTCTGCTCAGCATGGAGATAGCACAGATCAAGGCTTCTCTAGACAGGTGTAGTGGCGAATGCAGTGTCTGAATCACAAGAGAGTGGCATGTCTGAGTGTATGGAACAGTGTGTGGCGCAGTGCGCAATGTTCTTGGTCGAGGGGGACTAGATTCTACTGTGGCTGGGGGGTCCTTGTCCTCTCCCCGTGGTACTCCTCTCTTGCATTTCTCATTTCAGGCCAAGGAGGAGCACAGCCGGGAGTAACCTTCAATCTCCTTGGATCCTTTGCCTTGCAGCGCCCCTGGGAGCTGGAGAGCATGGAATCGCAAGAAGTGGTGTATCTCATGGAGCCACAGAATGCTTGGGTGCCAATGCAGTACAGTCCAGGTGGTCTTGGCAAGGAAGAGTACAGCCGCCCCTCTTGGAACTGGTGAGACCATTTTATCTTTCGGGCATAGGGGCTTTAGTTCATCTTCGGATGATTCTGGGTCTGAGTGAGTGATAGGTCCCTGGGGTTGCAGGCTAAAGAGCAGAGGGGAATGTATAGAATTGATGAAGTGGGTAGTCAAGGTGCGTAAGGCCATGGGTCCTCCCCCTCTCCCCTGGTTTCTCTTGCTAGAGCCCCATGTTCATTGCAGACACCTCCCGTGCCAGCGGGGGTGGCTGTCCCTGGGGCGACAGCTGGGCGTACAACGGCCGTGTATGGGGACAAGCACAAGCAGCCCTCATTAAGCCTTCTCGAGCATCTGAAGTCCAAATTTGTTAGACGCATTCAAGAGGGTAAATATGTGCATAGGTTTGAACTTTCGGCCAAGGTCTATCACCAGGTAGAAATGGCTGTGTTACATCACTAAACTTCCCGATCGGGCTCTGAATATCCTCAAATATCAAGATGCCATCTAAACCGCTTGCAAGCGGTTTCGGGAACGGGCATGGCGGGATTATGACGTCGCGTTCGGTGATAGATGGTTGGTAATCCCCTCCTGAATTTGGCGACGTAGATTCGTGGTTAGGGGCATAGTTGGGGCCCGAAAAGCCTTTTTTGCCCGGGCAGGTCTCTGCTGGGCCCCCGAGCAATTGCGCACCTTAGCGCTCTCAACGGGGTCCCACAGGTATTTGCTGCGCAGTTCCAGAATAAGCTCTGCCCCAATGGGCCGGCGTGTGTTTTGCCACGTGAGTAAGCATCGCGGGGTGGCCACTCCGGTTGGAGTGTAACAGATCCCACGATGCAGGCCGGTCGCAAGAGCAGCCTAGTTCCAGTTTCAAACCTTTCACTGCCGGCTGAGGGTAGCCGTAATTGGTAGCCGTAATTCGGATAGGAGGGTGGCTGCCTTGCTAGGCGGCGGCCTCCATCAGGGATTCATTATCCTCTTCAGCTTTGCAGTAGAGGGTTTCCGAAATCGGCATACAAATTTCCTAGCGTTGCGAGGGAAAAGAGGGACAAGGAGATTGCTTTGGGCCGCATGGCTGGCTCATTTGTGGAGATTCCGATTCGAGGATTGGTTTCTCTCTCCTCTTGGGGTTGTTCCTCAGAAGGAGCCGGGTAAGTCCCGGCTCATCCAGCACCTTTCCTTCCCTAAAGGGAGGTCGGGCAACAACGCTATTTCCCCTGAGCTCAGTTCGGTTTACTACCAGTCCTTTGAGGACGCGTTATCACTGGTATGGAGGGCAAAAAACTGGATGTGGTATCAGCATTTCGGCTGCTTCCCATTCATCCCTCCTCCTTACGCCTCAGGGGATGTTGGCGTGAGGGCAAGTATTTTGTGGACAAGAGCTTGCCTATGAGCTGTTCTATATCATGTGCTCATTTTGAAGCCTTCAGAGCTTCTTGCACTGGGCGATCTCAGTGATTGCTGGTTTGATGGCCTGGCACATTGCCTGGACGATTTCCTGCTGCTTGGATATGCTGGATACGCTGTGTGTGCTTTCCTGATGAAAGTGATTCGATTTTTGCTGGCCAGAATGGGTGTCCCTCTGGCGTAGGGTAAGGCCCAGTGCCTTTGCACGTGCCTTACCTTTTTGGGTATCAAGATTGACTCATCGTTAATGCAGTGTCATTTGCTACAAGATACGATTGCCCATGTGGTGGGTACGGTTCGGGAAATCGGGTCCTTTGTTTGTTCCATGAAGGATCTCCAGACCATGTTGGTTCTTCTGAATTTCTCCGGTAGGATTATTCCTATAAGCAGAATTTTTCTTTGGCGGCTCGAAGGGCGTTGTGCGGGGAGCAGTCCCAAGCGAGCGAGTTTTGTGTAATGGCAGAAATGTTTGATGACTTGGCAGTATGGGGACAATTCTGGAACCATTTTAATGGGATCTGCTCATGGTCGAAGGCTGTTCCTTCCAACATGGTAATTCAGTTGTTTACTGATGCGGCAGGGTCTCACGGGTGTGGGTCCTTCTTGTCCGGTCACTGGAGTGCCGGCCCATGGCCTCGGTCATGGGTTCCAAGGGGCTTGTTAAGAAATTTTGCTTGTTAGAGCCCCCCCCCCCATTATTATTGCCTTTGAGGTCTAGCGTGAGCAGCTAAGGGATCAGGAGGTTGTGTTCTGAATGGATAACAAGAGGGTCATTTTGCTGTTAACATGCTCTCGTGGGGATCTCCCTCGGTAGTGTGGTACCCTCGCATGCTGGCGCTGAAGTGTCTGCACCCGGCGTCCAGAATAGAATTGCTGATGCGCTCTTTCGTTTCAGTGAAAGCATTCTATGCGTTGGTTCCTCAGGCGGACATTAACGGAGTCGTTTGTTCCAATTATTTATGGCAGGTAGTTCCGGTGGGAGATCTTTAATTGCCATGATCCGTTCTTCGCTGGCCCTCTCTACTTGGACCGCTTATGTGAAGCATTGGTCTAAATAGATCACCTTCTGTGATAGGACGAGCCGGCCATCTTGAGGTGTTGTCCAATGGGGTCTTTAGGAATGGATCAATGAGCTTAAAGGTAATGTTTTTTTTTCTAAAGGGTCAGTCGGATCTAGGCTGACTGCCGTGTCCTTCTGTAAATTTTATGGCCTCTCGGATTCTTCAAGAACCTTCCTGGTCGGGCAGGTGTTGAGGGGCTGGGGGCGTATGGTGCCCAGAACAAGGGACGTTAGGGAGCCCGTTACCATCAAGAGATTGGTGTTCCTGTGTCGAACTGTGCCTGTGGTGGGTTCTCCTGCCGTCAAGGGTACCCGTTCTCCGCTGCCTTTGGGCTGGCTTTTCACGGGGCACTTAGGGTGGGGGAATTGCTCCCCCCCCCTTGAGGTACAAGCCCGGGGGTCTGTAGGCCTCCTCACGTCAAGAACAATGAGTCATCTGATCTAATTTTCCTCTCCAGATCAAAGACAGACCAAGAAGGTAAAGGAGTTGGACGTCTTAACCCGCCCACGAGGGCTCAGTTTCTTGCCCAGTCAGGTTGCTTAGGACCTATATGGACATGCATCCGGATGGTCCATTACAATTTCTGGTTCACGAGGACGGTTCCCCGTTGACCAGATTTCACTGCAGGAGAGGCCTGAGCTGGGCAGCATAGAAAGCGGGCCTTGACCCAAGGATCATTGCCCCCACTCCTTCAGGGTTGGAGCATCTACCATTGCTGTTTGTGTTGGTCTGCCGACCACATTAGGGCGTTGGGGAGATGGAGGTCTAAGAGATACATGTTGTATGTTTGGCCATTAACGATGTGAATGTTTTGTTTTCTCATGTTGCGATGTTCCCAGTTAACTGTTGTTTCTTTACAGGGCCGAGAGATGGTCCACTGGGACTGCTGATCGCGGGTCACTCCTACATTCACTGGGTGGAGCTGAGAGCGATCGCGAGACCTGACTGGCAACAGCTGGGACCCCCCCCCATTGGGTCACTGTTAGGTGGCTAGGTCGTAGGGGTTTGAGTTGGCAGGATCTGCCTGGGTTGCTGCACAGGGCATTGCACAGGTGGGACAAACCCCAAGTTATGATCATTCACGCACGTGGTGGTGATATGGGGCTCCTGCCGTGCAAACTGCTCAGTGGGGTGATTCAGTCTGATTTGCACACTTTCCAAACATGGGTCCCAATGTTAAGATAAGGTGGTCCAATATCATCCCCAGAATGGAGTGGCGCCATATGCAGTCCCACAGGGCGGCCTTTCAGGTCAGAAAGAAACTGAACAGGGAGGTTAGGATTTTATCCTAGCGCAGTCAGTAGGGTTTGTTATGGAACATGGGAACATCACAACGGCTGAGAGAAGCCTCTACAGGAGGGATGGGGTGCACCTCCCTGAGAGGGGCATCGACCTGTTCCTGTGTAATTTGAGGCGTGCTATATTATTACACCTATGTGGGTGGCGGCAAGAGCTGTGCCTGTGGGCTATCTCTTGTGGCGGTTGTCCCACGCCCCGGTTTGCCATTAGAGGTAGAGTGACGGCTGGCCCAGGGGGAAGGTAGTCTTCGCAGGCGCGTGCCTGGGGCACCTCCCCCCATTTGATGTTGCCGAGAACTCCCTAAGTTTGTGCGTGCAGCTAAGCTCCGCTTGTGTAGGCATTCACGGGCGTGGTTCAATTTCCTAGCGGGGGGTACTTACTCTCCTAGCTAGATTGCCGCCACCTGGTTTAAGGTTTGCTGAGTTGCTTTCAGCCGGTTCCTATGTTCTATAATAAATGCAGACCCTATGGGTCTTTATACCCACACCATGTGTTTGTGTCGTTATTCAAGTTATGTATTACTAAAGTCATTTATGGTAAAAAGTTAAGTTATAAGTTAAGTTATGTGTCAGTCAGTTTTATGACTGGTAAGTTATTACAGCAAGCCAGGAGGATAGGGCATTTAATTACTTAAGACAGTGGAGGGCAGCATAGCCCAGAACGAACATAAGAATTAAGGCCCTTAGGAGTGTGCTGCTGTGAAGTGGCAACAATGTTGCATTTGTGTGGGTGGGGATAGGGCTCACCTTTAAGAAGCCAAGCTACAGGCCCCAAACCCTCTTTCCAGCTTGTCTTCACAGCTTCCCTCCCGCCCTCCCTTTCATTGGTAAGGCGGCAATCACTTAAGCTGGACATCACTAGGGTGTTTTTTATCAGCAGGGTGTCTGAGGCAGGATGAGGGCTACGCGGCTCGCTTCCTTAAGCCCAAGGACGTTAGTTTTTGACTCCCCAGGTAGTGGCATGTACACGCGCCTAGTCACACCTGGTCCTACTGGTCTGGAGCTTTATAATATCACACCCTGGCTAGGCGGTTGTCCCACGACCGGTTTGCCATTAGAGGTAGAGTGACGGTTGGCCCAGGGGGAGGGTAGTCTTCGCAGGCGCGTGCCTGGGGCACCTCCCCCCATTTGATGTTGCCGAGAACTCCCTAAGTTTGTGCGTGCAGCTAAGCTCCGCTTGTGTAGGCATTCACGGGCGTGGTTCAATTTCCTAGCGGGGGGGTACTTACTCTCCTAGCTAGATTGCCGCCACCTGGTTTAAGGTTTGCTGAGTTGCTTTCAGCCGGTTCCTATGTTCTATAATAAATGCGGACCCTATGGGTCTTTATACCCGCACCATGTGCTTGTGTCGTTATTCAAGTTATGTATTACTAAAGTCATTTATGGTAAAAAGTTAAGTTATAAGTTAAGTTATGTGTCAGTCAGTTTTATGACTGGTAAGTTATTACAGCAAGCCAGGAGGATAGGGCATTTAATTACTTATGTATGGTTCCCACAGCAGAATTTGCTTATAGTAACCACTTCCATAAGTCCTTCAAGATGTCTCCATAACTGTTCCGTATATAAACAAGAGATAATACTTTGGGCCCCATTTATCAACCAGTGTGTGGACAAGCTTCTCAATTTGAGAAGTTGACGGTATGCCTTCGCCGCATACAGATCTGCTCTGATGAGTGTATAACGCATGCCCCTTCTCTCGTGTGACCAATCAAAGGGTCTGTCAACTCGCTCGGGTTGATTTCTCTTTGCAAACTCAGGGGTGGCTATGTGTGTAAGAAGCAGTGGTCTAATGACCGCTGCTTCTTACATTGCAGGAAGCAGGCTCGCATGTGCAAACCGCTTCCACTGTTTCGTACATGGAGCTCCTTTTATCTAAGAACTCTGAATTACTACAAGAGCCTTTACTTCAAGCTCAGCAGCAATATAATTTGTTTTGCAGACAAGACTCACTCTCCTGCAACTCCTTATTCCTGTGGTGACCTGGTGTGGCTGTTTTCACTTCATCTGAAGTTGTCTTGTTCCTCTAAGACTTTGGGGCTTTGTAGGTCCCTTTAGGATCATTAAGTTTGTTAATCCTGTTGCAGTTTGGTTTGAGCTTCCTGGCAATCATAGGATTTATCCAGTCTTCCACATATCCAAACTAGAGAGATGAATGGAGAATATCTTTCCTCAGCATCATACTTCTCCTCATCCTGTTCTGGTGGCAGGTGTAAATTAGAGGTAGGAATATATTGGAGTCTCATATTCACTGAGGACAGCTACGATACCTGATTAAATGGAAGGGTTATAGTGTGAAATAGTCTGACTATTAAGCTTGCTATGACATCTCCTGCATCCTTTTTGGCCTGGTCATGGTTGCATTCTGAGGTTACACTTAATGAGGGGTCTATGACATGTCTCTAGGTCCTTACTAATCTGAAGGCTGAAGGCAGGGTAATGGTTCAGGGTCATGCTGTGAATGGAGCTTTGAGCTCTGCTGGATTTCAAGGCTGCGCTAAAAAGGAGTGCACTCATTTTAGCGTGCAGGACAACTAGGCTAGTTTCAGTCATAATGTTACTATGTAAACTACTATTTTGCAGTTGTTGTCAGCGAATTTATAGGGAAAGATGTGTTACAGGGTCAGCAGTGTGCATTTCATGTTCTGAGAATGAGAAAATCCACAATTATCAGAGCTAAATTACATGAAAAAGAAGCAAAATTAAAAAAACTGAAATTATATTACAATTTACAAAGCTGTTTTACTGCACATAACCATAACATTTTATATACAAACAAGTTGTTTACTGTCCCTTTAACTAAGATTTGATTTTAAGAATGGAATGTAATTTATGTAATTTATGATTGTAATCAAGTGTTTGAATGTTTTAATTTTAAAATGACTCCTCATGAATTGATATTATTGATTAAATTAATGTATGAAAATCTGATATTGACACTTTCAGATGCTACTCAGCCCACAAAGCACCAGGCCTGCTCATGACACAATCGTGGCCCCACTTCACCTGTCTCAGATCTGCCCACACAACACCTAGGTAAAAATTATTAGATTGGAAAGCCATAGAAAAAGAAAGCCACAAACAAAACACAATAAATTCTAATGGATTGGAATTAGGATCTGTAAATTTAAACCAACCACTTTAACATCTGCCATATTACCTTAACTTGTTTTATACATACACTAATTGCAAAGCCTCTCTTTCGGATATCTTGTGCATTCTTCACCAGCCAGGAACATATGCGTGCAATGTGTAGTATCTATTCTTAATAGATAGACTGTATTCAAAATCTTTATTTAAAGGGACTTGAAACCCAATTATTTTAAACAACTTCACAAATGTCTTCTGTTATTTAATTTGCTTCCTTCTCTTCTTATCCTTTGTTGAAAGGTTTATGTAGGTAAGGTTAGGAGCAGCAAAGAAACTAGGTTCTAGCTGCTGATTGGTGGCTGCATATATATATATATATATATATATATATACCTATTGTCATTGGCTCACTCATGTGTTCAGTTACAAACAAAAGAACGAAACACATTTTGTAATAGAATTAAATTGGAAAGTTGTTTAAAATGGTATGCTCTACATTAATCGTGAAAGAATATTTTTCGGTTTCACGTCCCTTTAAAAAGCTGTATTAACTGATACATGAAATAGTATATAACAAAATGTTAGATATACCAAACAGATTGTAGTTTTTGTAGTTGCAAGAGTTTACTTATATGTTACTAGCCGGAGTTGTCCCGTTACCGTTACCGATGGGGGCCAATTCATCCAGATTCCGGATCGCCGGTCTCATTGTGCAGTTTTACTCCAGAGAGGGAGGAACTGAGACCTTGCTGTGTGTCTGACTGTATAACTGGAGAAACAAGAGGCTGATTAACCAGTAATTTCACAAAAGAGCCACAAGATGGTGCCAGAGTACAATTACAGACTGACTGGCGCGAAATATGAAACTATAAAAGTAGAAACCTAACGCAGCCCCATTGATTCCTATGGGGGAAGGAAATTTATGTCTACACCTAACACCCTAACATGAACCCCGAGTCTAAACACCCCTAATCTTACACTTATTAAAGGGACAGTATACTGTAAAATAGTTTTTCCCTTAATGTGTTTACAATTGCTTTTTTACCAACTGCAGAGTAAAACATGTATGAAAATTAGCTTTTTAAGGTTTATTTCTGTATATTAAAGCTCTGATTTTGTGTTTTGAAGCCACAGCCTAATAAAATAGGTTGAGCTTGTAGGTATAATCAGATCTCATTACTGTATCACATTGTGCACATATACCTGCTTCTTTATCTTATATCTGTCCTTAAAACAATCACCAATACTTTGAAAGAACAATGGAAAATTAACATTTTATTACCTTATCTCTGCTTTATCACACTGGGAGTGTAATTTCTTCTGCTGGCTGTGTTTACAAAGCTTATCTATAGCTGGTACGCGCGGCCACAAACTTTCAGAATAGGTGGGGATACCACATGCTAAATTAACAATTTCAAATGCCATTATAAGGGTAAAGGAGCTACTTGTAAACAATTTAATACACTCCAGCAGGTAAAGTAGATCATTGGGAACAAATTAAAGGGGAGAAAATTTTTGAGTAAACTGTCCCTTTAAGCTAAGTATAGCATGATTAAGTGACACACAGTCACGAAACGTTGCTGTTTTTTACCCATGTCTGAATAAAGATAACATTGAATATATACAGTGCTGTGGACATTACATATCTATTGGATCGCCGGAAACGGCAGTTAAGAAGCAGCGGACTACAATCATCCCAATCAGATACGATCGGGATGGTTGACACCCCCTGCTAGCGGTCGATTGGCCGCGAATGTGCAGGGGGCGGCATTGCACAAGCATTTCACAAGAAATGCTTGTGCAATGTTAAATGTTAAATGCCGACAGCGTTTGCCAGTGTATGGGCTGAGTAAGGGTCCTGGGGACTGGTTTTGGGAAACACTGGTGTAGGGTATAGCAGTATACTACATACATTTTAATACCAATACAGTGTTGGTTATGCACCATACCGCTTGCATATTTGCGCTCGACTAGTAATCTGGCTGTTTGTGCTTTCATGCTTGTGGTTTGTCTGCGGGAACATTTTTAATTAGCCAGTGAGATCTATCACATGTGCAAGTATTGCACAAACATGCATTTTCAAATAACTTTAAATTAAAAATAAACAGCTTGTTTAATGCAAAAAGTGATGTTATCACAATGAAATAGTGCTCTTTCATATATGTGATAGAAGTTTTAATATCACTTAAAGGAAGAGTAAGGTCAGAATTAAACTTCTATTATCTAGGGGTAGGCTCAGGGACAGCAGTGCAACACTCTGAGCTAGTTGGTGATTGGTAGCTGAACATATTTGCCTCTTGTCAAAGATTCATGTATTTAGCTCCCAGAAGTACATTGCTGCTTCTTCAACAAAGAATACCAAGAGAATGAAGCAAACTTTATAATAGACGTACAGTATATTGTAATGTTGTATGCTCTGAATCATGAAAAACAATTTTTGTGTTTGATGTTCCATTAAAGGGACAGTCTACTCCAGAATTGTTGTTGTTTAAAAAGATAGATAATCCCTTTATTACCCCTAGTTTTGCATAATCAACACAGTTATATTAATATACTTTTTACCTCTGCGATAACCTTATATCTTTTTTTCAGTTCTTTTGACAGACTTGCATTTTAGCCAATCAGTGCTGACTCCTAGGTAACTCCACGGAGTGAGCACAATGTTATCAATATGGCACACATGAACTAACGCTTTCTAACTGTAACAAATTGTCAAATGTTTTGAGATAAGAGGTGGCCTAAAAGGACTTTTAGCATTTAGCAGAAATTAGCATATGAGCCTACCTAGGTCTAGCTTCAACAAAGAATACCAAGAGAATAAAGCAAATTTGATGATAAAAGTAAATTGGTAAGTTGTTTAAAATTGCATGCCCTATCTGAGTCACGAAAGTTTGATTTTGATTAGACTGTCCCTTTAAGCTATGCTTACCTATTCTACTAAATGGCCTCTAGGTGTCAGTGCAATACCATAATAAATTTACATTTGATTTTGCTTATCAGTAGGGATTCTGTTTAAAATATCATCTGATTTTTCCAGAGTCATAAAAGAAAAAATAATAAGAGTTGACATATGTAAAGTTTTAATTGTATTTAATTGTAATAAGTCTGTAACACCTTCTGGATATTGTGTCTTACAACACTGACTCTGACAAGCTGAGGAAATTCAGAGAAAAGCAGCGGAGACATAACTGAGACACATTATTTAAATGAATTAAAAGGGTCAGTGTGAAGTCAAAAGCTTTAGATTAGACTTGTGAGATTTGGACACTTCTGAACACATGACCACGAGTATCTTGCAATGTTTAAAACTCTGCACCCGAGAATGAGAGATCCAAGATCTGTGCAGCTCTAAGCACATGACGAAAAGACTTAAAGGGACACTGAACCCAAAATTTTTCTTTCATGATTCAGATAGAGCATGCAATTTTAAAATTTTAAGCAACTTTCTAATGTACTACTATTATCAAATTTTCTTCGTTCTCTTGCTATCTTTATATGAAAAAGAAGGCATATAAGCTTTTTTTTGGTTCAGAACTCTGGACAGCAGTTTTTGATTGGTGGATGAATTTATTCACCAATCAGCAAGGACAACCTAGGTTGTTCACCAAAAATGGGCCAGCATCTAAACTTACATTCTTGCATTTCAAATAAAGATACCAAGAGAATAAAGAACATTTGATAATAGGAGTAAATTAGAAAGTTGCTTACAATTTCATGCTCTATCTGAATCACAAAAGAAAAAAAATTGGGTTCAGTGTCCCTTTAAAGGGACATTAAAATGCTGTGTACAACTACAATTACATAGTTAATACGCACAATGGTATTGTTTTCCCTTCTGTACCTGCAGGTCTCTATAAAGTCGTTCTCTTATTTAACTCATTACAGAGTCCAGCTTATAGAGCCCTGCATTTTATACTGGGCACCGCCATCTTGTAGCACGTGTATTGTTGCATCCTATGACAGAAGCAGTGAGCTTTCACAGATGTGATGTTACCGGCTTTTTGACAGCTGTACCATGCACTTCAGTTTGTGCAAAAATGTAATGCTTCCCCTTTCTATTTTGTGAGCTAGTTTGAAAGTTACATAACAAATATAAGCTCCAAGATGGCGGCGCCCAGTGTGAAGATGCAAAGCATTGTGAGTAATAACCGCTACTGTAGTTGTACCCAGCAGTTTACTGTCACTTGAAAGGGACATAAAAGTAGAAAAAGAATTCCCTATTGCTTGAGTATAACTATGGGGACAAAATCAAACTTTTTGATTATCTTTTTTGATATCAGAAACGTGGGAATCCACTTTCTTTTTTGCGAACAAATCAATTGCAAACTTTCAGAGTCAAAAAAACATCCGCGCTGGATAACTGCCATGAGATTCGATCTACATTTTCCCACAACGGCACCAGGAACTACTGGTCATGGCTGTCAATCAACAAATACTGGAACCAACACAACAAACAAGGAGTACTTTTATAAGGGGTAAATGGGTTTAATTGAATGTGCAGTTGGAGTGGCATTTACTTGTTTATTAAAATACGTTTTAATGTAATTTACTGATAGGTATAAATTGGCATTTATATCGTATTCATTTTACAACTGACAATTTATTGTAGAAATGTTTTATTCATGATTGACATGTTTAGTATGATGAGATATTCAGTATCATTTATTATTTGGTGCAAATCTATCATCATTAAAATCTTTTTTTTTCTGGTCTGAGCATAAGCAGATTATTGGCCCATTAGTATTATCTGTTTTGAGCATTTATCAAGGACTTTTAACTGTTGAACTCAATGTGTCTATTTATTGGTTGATATTTAGTTGATAACTTATGAACTTATGTGATTGACTATTTTGTCCAAGTATCCTATAAGGGAATTTTCCAATATTTTCCCATATCTGATATGCTCTTTTTCCAATAAAGACATTTTATTATCATTTGCATTGTGATAACTCTGCTGATGAACATGGCGTATTGGGAGCCATAAAACTTGCGATAAATGGGATCGGAAAGATTGCAATTGACCCCTATTTGTTCCACTCCTGCAAAGCAAATGACAAAAGACGTGTAGTCACCAATCAGCAGCAAGCTGCATTGCTGCTCCTGAGCCCTACCTAGGTATGATTTTCAACAAAAGGGAACAATAAATTACGTGAATGACATGTCCCTTTAAAGGGACAGTTCAATCATTTGATTACATCTAAAATAGGTGATTAAATAGGTTGTTGTTGTTTTTTTGTAAAAACGGATGCCCCTGTACTCTGCTTTATGTTGACTGTCTATCAATATAGTGCTGAGCTATTATCACACCCTAGATAAAGTATCACACCCTAGATAAAGTATCACACCCTAGATAAAGTATCACACCCTAGATAAAGTATCACACCCTAGATAAAGTATCACACCCTAGATAAAGTATCACACCCTAGATAAAGTATCACACCCTAGATAAAGTATCACACCCTAGATAAAGTATCACACCCTAGATAAAGTATCACACCCTAGATAAAGTATCACACCCTAGATAAAGTATCACACCCTAGATAAAGTATCACACCCTAGATAAAGTATCACACCCTAGATAAAGTATCACACCCTAGATAAAGTATCACACCCTAGATAAAGTATCACACCCTAGATAAAGTATCACACCCTAGATAAAGTATCACACCCTAGATAAAGTATCACACCCTAGATCAAGGGTGGCAATTTGCATGAGTGCCCAGCAGAACAGACTTACTGGCGCTCCATCACCAATTGGTTTCATTAGCTGCAATTGTATTGCTTGATGAATAATTTTTCTTATGGATCCATGCTCTAATTGTTGATATACAGTATATAAAATGATATAAAAAAAAAATAATAATAATATTTTAATGTTTCTATAATGTCCTTTTAAATTTGTGTATGAAGTTTGGAAATCACTGCAAAAATGAAGAAACATTTGCAAAGCTTTTAAAGGAGTTGTGCAAATAAAGAAAATACCTTTGATAAAGATCTAGCTCAAGAATAATTGTCCTATGCATTAAAGGGACACAATAGACAAAATTGAAATATGTATTAGTGTGTTTATATTTTGAATATAATTACTTTTTGCAGCATACTTGTACTAGCAAAAATGGTTCTAGTAAGCCAGTGTTTCTCACCCGCGGTCCTCAAGTACCGCTAACAGTCCTGATTTTTATTATAGCTAAACTAGTTCATAGGTGAAATAATCAGCTGATGGGTGAGAGCAGGTTAGTAACCATGGTTACTGATCAGCTGAATATTTCACCTGTGCTCTAGTTCAGCTATAATAAAAAAATGGCTTGTTGGGGGTACTTGAAAAACGCTGTTGAGAAACACTGTAGTAAGCTATTACTGTTTCAGGGGCATATGTGCATATGATGCCCTGCCACTTAAATACTGTGCCTAGACAGTGAGCTCTTGGTTTTTTTATATAACACAATCACTGACATGATATATGCCAATACCACTATGCACTGGGCATGACCAGTTTATGCAAGTACACTCCTAAAAGAGTAATAATGTTTAATACAAAATGCACATTTCAGTTTTGACAATAATGTCTATTTAAGCTCTGTAAGCCTGAATCATCTAATCACCACAAATAGGCAAACACCAACAAAATGTGGTCAGACACTTTGCTACCAAAAAAAAGTGTTGTGAATTATTTTGGCAGTGAGTGGGTTAATACTGTTTTGATGAGTTACAACATCTATGGGCAGTCTCAATAAGACAATGGTAACATTATACAAATAATGTTATTCTCTAAAGGCTATTAACTGTTATTCATTTTGTATATATTGTTTGAATACCCTAGATGTCTTCAACAACATTTTGTATGAATCCTGTTTTAGAATCTTAGATATATATATAATCCACTGAAATAAGTGCACTCCCACGAACAGTAAATTTCAATTTTGCCAGGGTGCATATAGAAGGTTAAAATATCCAAGTTATAACACAAGCACTCACTGGACTTGATACAGGTGAAATAAAAAGTGTTTTATTCCATATAAACAAGTGACGTTTCAGGGTGTTCAACCCTTCATCAGACCAAAGAACACCCGAAATGTCACTTGTTTATATGGAAACAAACACCTTTTATTTCACCTGTATCAAGTCCAGTGAGTGCTTTATATATATATATATATATATATATATATATATATATATATATATATATAGTATATATAATGAGGATTTAATGTCCCTTTAATGAAGAATTGCTCTTTTGATAAACGTGTTTACCCGTCCGGGGTATGAGAAAAAAAGAGGCCTTATTATAAAGGTTGGACACCTGTGCTTTATACCACAGATTTACATAAAGTACAGTTGGTTATTTATCATCTCATTAAACCCTCAGAAATAAGCAGACACCAATGCCTTTCATGTACAGGGCTTAACTCTTTATCTACCAGTTAAAAACATTCAACAACCAAAGAGTTCATTTTAATTCTATTCCGTCCCCATTATTATTTATGTTTATGTTTTGGTTTTCCCTAGCAGGTCAAGGTCCCCCCTCCTCCACTCTCTGGCAGGCAGACACACCAGTTTACACTGAAAGTAATTCACCTCTGTGGTCAGGAGAGGGCCTAAGGGTCTGGCAGAGAAAAGCTGTCAGTCACTGCTGCCCACCTCGTTAGGGGCTGCCCCTGTCACTCACTCTCTGGATATGGGGCTTTAGGGCAAATAGTTCCTTTAGTATTTCCAGTGCTCCGCTCTAGAAACTGAGCTGGCTTATTGAAGATGTGGATTAGTTTTAATAAGCCCTCAGAGTACTTAGCACACCAGATGTGTACATTAGGTGGATTAATAGTGGTACGTATGCAAGTATCTGTGTGAGTGCTAGAGTTTATCAGAGGGTATCTATCTGTAATCTTTTACACATCCCTATTGTACAGAAATTGTTTAATACATATTTTGCTTACATTTTTAAAACACTGATTAATTAATACATAATGTTGAGTAAATGGCCAATAAACTTCACTTATCTACATTTATATAAATTTTATTTCATTTGTCTCCAAAATACTTTTTCGGTATATTCAAATTTTTTAGAAAATGATCAAGACTCTATTTTTCCTAATACACCAAAAATGTCTATAGGAATGTTTGTAGATAAATGATTTAAAAAATAACTCCAGTAGATCTCTAAGTGCTAATCAATAGACATATGCATTTGGAGGTGTCCAATGCCTTAGAATGCGGAAGGCGGTGGCCGCTCATGGTATTTGTTTTTTTTCTGAGCCAAATTTATTCTGGTGAAAGTGCAACACACTAAGATCTGGATTTGCACAAATCTTAGTGTGTTGCACTTTCACAAGAATAAATCGGGCTCCGAATAGAGCCAAATGGAGTGAGTGGCCACCGCCTTCTTCCGCATTCAGAGGCATCAGAAAACTGACCATTAGATCACAAGACTGTTATGCAATATGCTGTTTTCTTCTTAGTAGGACAAAAAAGGGCTCCGATTAAGAGAAATGTAAAAATGCGTTTTGCACAAGTATATTGTTCATTGGTTGATTTGGCACAATAATATAAGCCCCTGTGTTAAGCCAAGATAAGTTTATTATGCAGGGTCACATTTTCATATGTTTATTACATGCACAAGCAGAACACAAACAGTAGACACCGTTTCACTAAAGTATGTTGACTCCTGTTTTAAATAAATATGCCCCTTGAACTACATCTAGAATATATGATTAGTCCTTAAATGAATAGATCTCTTCAACAAGACTTTTTGTTTATCTTCTTTTTTTCATGAAAATGATTTCTGTCCTTGTACAGGCAACAGTTTTTCTCAACCATTATTTATAGGAAACACCATACAGGGCCGACTCTGAAATGGCACATGGCAAGAATATAGTTACCTTAAAGGGACAGTCTAGTCCCAAATAAACTTTCGTGATTTAGATAGGGCATGTCATTTTAAACAATTTTCCAATTTACTTTTATCACCAATTTTGCTTTGTTCTCTTGGTATTCTTAGTTGAAAGCTAAACCTAGGTGGTTCATATGCTAATTTCTAAGCCCTTGAATGCCGCCTCTTCTCTCAGGGCATTTTGACAGTTTTTCACCACTAGAGGGTGTTAGTTCATGTGTGTCATATAGATAGCACTGTGCTCACGCACGTGGAGTTCCTAGGAGCCAGCACTGATTGGCTAAAATGCAAGTCTGTCAAAAGAACTGAAATAAGGGTGCAGTTTGCAGAGGCTTAGATACAAGGTAATCACAGAGGTAAAAAGTATATTTATATAACTGTGTTGGTTATGCAAAACTATGGGTAATAAAGGGATTATCTATCTTTTAAAACAATAACAATTCTGGTGTAGACTGTCCCTTTAAGTAATATAAAAGTCATGTGTATGTATCTATTTTGCCTTTAGGGTGCAATGGTTGGGTTTAGACTGTAGTAGAAAGAGAGTTGAGGGTGTCATTTTATTCTCGGACTCAGATATTCCATTATCAGTGCAATTCCTTGAGCTGGATCTGACACATCATAAAAAAATATTGACACATTAAACATTATATTTTATTTTCAAATGGATAATTGTATGAAATATTTCTATAGTTTCAATTTGTTTGTGGTATTACATGCGTAAAAAATAAATGCTACATATGGTATTTTATGGCATCACTTAAAAATAAAAGAGAGATATGTTCCATCGTAAACTTTGATGGAATTCCTCTGTCCACAACTCTGCACTATGCGTGAATATGCTGAGCCCGGGAATCACATGTCTTAAAGCTGTGAATGTGAGTTCCACACGCACGTTACCCAAAGTTAGACAGAGAACGGTCTTTGTTTTCAGAGAAGAGCAGGACAATAATAAAGATGTCACTTCGCCCAGGGCCATCTAAACATCATGTGCCCATGTGTTAAAAATTAAACCAGTTTGTTTGCTGCAGAAACATCCAACGCTCACCCTCTCTCATTTCCACAGCTGTCCCTATCACAATGCATTTAATTTTATTTATTATCTTTTATTTCTGTGTTTTTAGATTTGTTTCTCCCATCCTCCTATTAACCCTTTGGTTTGCATTGCAGAACTTTATGTCAAAAATATGTGAGGCTAATTTGAATTCAAATTGTACCTTTATTAGGAAGACAGCATAAGAATATCAGAATATGTAAGCAACAAACCAGCTCAACTCTGTATAAGTCACCAATTTCAAAGAATTCAGACTCCCGCGACCAATAAACATGTGAATGAGCCAGGCAAGAAAGGAGACCTCTAATCAAATGGACAAGTGATTGATGAGGTGCAACTACTGGCAAATGCATCAGCTTCCTCCACCAATCTGCAACAGAATCCTCAAAACGTCTTATAATAATACATACTTGAATTCCCCCAAGAAGATAAAGGAGACATTAAAGAGTAATCCATAAATTTCTGCACACCTTCAAATTTCCCAGAAATGGCGTCTTCGTTTAGAAACTGAGAGTGGGCGCACAGCCCAATTGGCCTGGTCAAGCATATTTACAAAGCTTGAAATTTTTACCAAATGTTGATTTGAAACTGTCTCTGGAACATTTCTAACTCAGAAAGTTTTATCTCTAAAATGGCAATATGGTCCACTAGGATTTGTAACTAGGATGGTGGGATCAGCAATAAGGCTTTTTTTTCATCTATAGTACATCAGTGTACTCTCTCATATGTGCAATGCCCTTATTGAACTTGGCACCAACTCTGTCAAAACTTCTATTAAGAGGCTCATGATGGTTACCTAACAGGGTTTTTATGGCCAGAATCCTAATATTAGAGCAATCTATAAATCCCAGCTATCTGGATTATGTTAAATGGAAACAGGAACTATCACTCGCAGATCTTGGAGGGCCTAAACATTTGTCTTCATGACCTCCCTGACATGCCAGAGTATTAAAGTGATCCACCATTGTGCGTCTAGGGCTGCCAGTTGCCTTTTTGTTTCTTTTTAGAGTGCTCAGATATCAGACAAGTATCATGCAAAAATAAATAAATAAATAAATACATGAAGATAAAAGAAATCCTAGGAGAAGAATGAGGATACAGTCTATTAAACCTGCATAGTGTTACAGACTAAAATATGCACTAAGTTCAACTGTTTAAAGGGTCATGAAAGTCAAAATTAAACTTTCATGTTTCAGATAGAGAATGCAGTTTTAAGATAGAGGTGGACAGTTGTTTATAAATATAAGTTGAACAGGTTCAAAGTTATCTACTGCCCTTGACATGTGCTAGATCATTAGACATGATCTTTATAATAATTGGAGAATCCCTTTGAATTGAGATGCACTTCATTAGTTTGCTGTCAAACCCGCAACCTGTACTGACTACATCTACATAATTTTTTCCCCACCATATACGCTCCCAGACATTGGTCTGTATAATTATTTTCACTGTATTTTATGTAGACCTGCTCTTTTGGATACACTTTTAGGGCTAGATTACGAGTGGCGCGCTGAGAGTTACGCGCAAGCGATATCGGGTTTATTGCAGCTGTTTGTGCATGTGAGAAGGAGCGCTCATATTCGCTCTCTCGCTCTCTCTCTCGTTCTCTCTCTCTCTCGTTCTCTCTCTCTCTCTCGTTCTCTCTCTCGTTCTCTATCTCTCCCGTTCTCTGTCTCTCCCGTTCTCTCTCTCTCTCGCTCTCTCTCTCGTTCCCTCCCCCTCTCTCTCTCTCTCTCTCTCTCTCGTTCTCTCTCTCTCTCGTTCTCTCTCTCTCTCCAATCAATAAGATTTAATATTGTTCCAAAAATCACAATGTGTAAAAACATATAATGTCTCTAGGTTGGTCAACCTTCCTGTGCAAAATACACTGCATATATAAAATCAAATAAGCAGAAAGTAGGAAATATCATCCATTACCAAAGTCCTACTATCAAAGTGCTATATATGACTGTCAAGATAAGATCAGAGTTGCAGCTTAAGATCAAATGGCAGATAGCAAAAGTTGAGACAAAATAGACACACGTCCTCTTCCAGGTTGATTCATAATATTTACAGTTAACTGGAACTTCTTAATTATTGCCCTGATAGAGGAAATGTGCATTTTCAATAATTTTGCTATTTTATTATAGTCACTTCCCATTTTGATCACAGCTTTATTTCTTGATCAAAGCCATTGTCTATGTGTTACCTCATAGTCATAAGTCATGTTGAACAATTTTCTGTTCCTAGTCACCCAGGTGTACTTAAAAAATGTAAAATATCAATGGGAATATACTTCAAAATTATTTTTTCTCATATGAATTCATAGGGGTGCCAATAATTGTGTTGTTATATACTATTTGGCCTCTATCTCTCTTCTAAATTGATAGTAGATCAATTTGGAAAATGTTGACATAGGTAGGAATAACTAGTTATCTCAGTGGTATGAAGCCATGTGTTGCAGTTGACATATTCTCCCCTTTTCAGGTCTATTTATGTTTTGCAGGTCTATCCCCAGCCCATGATCACTTTTGTATTTTGTCATTATCATTACTGCTGTACATTTATGGCATTTACTCAACAACACCCCATTTGTGGTCCCTTGCTGTATTAGAATGTTACTTTCTGTATTAGTTCAAATTAGGTATTCATTATACCCATGTAGTGCTACAGAATATATTAGTTCTCTATTAGCAGAGTATAATTTGTGGTTATTTGACAATGTGAAAACTGTATCATCCTCATAATATAAACTGAATACAGATAAAGGGACATAATCATATGCCTTTTAAGGAAGCATGGAAGAAAAAATTCAACTTTCATGATTCATGCAGCGGTACAATTAAAAACAAAAACAAACTTTCCAAGGCATTTCTGTAATCAAACTTACAGTCTCTGCATTATTTTTTTTTAATATTTCCAAGAGTGCATACTAAGGTATGACCACTATGTGGCAACAGCATTTGCAACACTCTTTGCAACAATATTGTATACATGGTGCTCTTGACTCACACTCCTCAGCCTATTTCAGTATGCTTTCATGGAAATAAGCTTAATGTCAACAAAGGACACCAAGAGAAATAGGTACATTTAATAACAGAAGTAAACTTGGAAGATTTTCTAGATTGTATGCTCTGTCTGAACCATGAAAGTTTTATTTTGACTACCATATCTCTTTAATACTCGACAGTACATAACACCCCTCTCCGCCAGTGAAAGGTTTACTACGTGTAGCTCTGAAAGCATAGCTGATTTCTGATAATCTACTCAGGTCATTTGACTAGGAAGATATCATCATGATACTCATTACCATTATAAGATTAATCATTGTTAATGATAGGATCTGGTCAATCCTTCATACAAAAGCAGCTGGGTTTATTTTTTAATGTGCATGAAGTCTCTAGTTCTCTGAGAAAAAGAAACACGATTTATCCAAAGCAAGAAAATGTGCTTTCCCCAACTCCCTGGGTATATATGTCAGGTCCAGTTAAACACTCTGAATACAATTTAAGAGCAAAGGATTCCCTACAATAGCATCATTATATGACAATAGCACCTTGACAAGCGCACAATATATTCATAAAAGCTGCACTTAACCAAGAAGCAAGGAACACGAGTGGCAGCTGCTGAGAGGGTCATAGGTCACCTCTTCTACCCCTGTCTGATTCCTTTGCTAAAAGTAACTCTATGGCTATGGTTCCAAGCTCAGAGCTGTCACGTCTCCTCCCCCATGTATTAATGCTATTCTCTGTGAAGACACAGACAATATACTCAGTATCACTGAAGGGAAGTGCATGTTATCTCCATTATGTGCAATGGATAAAGCTAAAAATGTGGTGCCGGCCTCTTGTTCCTAAGAATTTCATGCAGTTCCATTAATAACATAGACTAATGCCTTATTAAGTCACACAGCTTCATTTGCTTATTTCAGCCTACACATGCAGCTGGTAAAAAAAACAAAAAGATGTCACCCGTTTATGATTACAGCCAGCCTAGAACATAGGGTTGCCAACTTTTTTTTAAGAAAATAAGAGACTAAGGTGCATATTTATCATGCTCCGTATGGAGTTGATGCCCCGAGTTTCTGGCGAGCCTTCAGGCTCGCCAGAATCACAAGTTATGAAGCAGCGGTCTAAAGACCACTGCTCCATAACCTGTCTGTCTGCTCTGAGGCGGTGGACGGACATCACTGGATATCAACCCGATCCAATACGATCGGGTTGATTGACACCCCCTGATAGTGGCCGATTGGCCGCGAATCTGCAGGGGGCGGCGTTGCACCAGCAGTTCAACAGAACTACTGGTGCAATGATAAATGCAGAGAGCGTATGCTTTCGGCATTTATCGATGTGCAGCGGACATGATCCGCAATATCGGATCATGTCTGCTTGCAGGTTCTTAAATAGTCCCCTAAAAAAACAGCAAATTTCAAATAGGAAAATGAGAAATTATACAGTTGTTACTGAACCCCCCCCCCCCCCTTTACTTTACAATATGATACAGTTTGGTAAAACACAATTCTTCATAGAAATCATCTTCACAGTCGAGCTCTAATTTTCATTTCAATAGGAAAGTCTACACCTTAGTCATCTTTATGTATTACCTTATATTAGGCTGCAAATAGCATCCTACATCCCTTTCTATATCATGCAGCAGGAATGGTAATAAAGTTATTTTAAAATGAATAGTGTTTTTGAACAGTTTGAAACTGCTGCCAAGCTCCGCCTACTTCTAGGCACTCTGCTTACAGTCTGTTGAATCCAACTAGTGGACCTTTTGTGATTGGACGCCATATGCCACCCAAATCATGATGTCATCAGTGGGCAGAGCTTGGAAAGCCTTTTAATAGTGTCCAGAAACAATATTCATTTTAAAATAACTTTTTTACCATTCCTGCTGCATAATATAGAAAAGGTGCAGGAGGTTATTTGCAGTTTAAGGGGACATGAAACCCAACATTTTTCTTTAATGATTAAACTAGAGAATACAATTTTTTAAAAGTTTCCAATTTACTTATTTTATCAAATTTGCTTTGTTCTCATGTTATTCTTTGTTGAAGAGATAGGTAGCGTGCACATGCCTGGAGCTTTAAATTACAGGAAATAGTGCTGCCATCTAGTGCTCTTGCTAATGTATAACATTATTGCAAAACTGCTGCCATATAGTATCTGCAGACACGTGCACGCTCCTGAACTTACTTTCCTGCTTTTCAACAAAGGATAACAAACTCACAAATAAAATGTTATAATAGCAGTAAATTGGAAAGTTGTTTCAAATTATATGTTCTTACGGATTCTTGAAAGAATAAAATGTGGGTTATATGTCCCTTTAATCTAAGGTAAGTCTTTAAGATGACTAAGGTGTAGACTGTCCCTTTAAGGCACAGTGGGAGTAAATATATTAAACTGTCAGATACATCAAAATGATTAAATAAATATGAGTACAAGAGTACAGTATTAAATGTTTGAAATGTTTTGAGATTTTACAGTTTCGAAAAAATAATGGAGAAAAATGTTTTATGAGCAGATAAATAAGGCAGACTGTAGAAAAGTTTGGGCGAATAAGAGAGATCCCTGGAAAAAAAAACCAGATGTATCCAAGTTTTCCTGAAATAATGAAATTAACACTTGTGTATAAAAAGGCCTAGACTGAAGAAAAAATAAATAAATCAAGTTTACTTTTCAATTTAATCCACTTGAGTGCTAACAAAGGCTCTGTGCTGTCGCATAGTTTCCCACTCAGGTGCTAACGATGGCTCAGAGCCGTTGCTAGCACTCATCCACCTTGATGGAGGTCTGGGGGCTCCCACAAACTCCCACCCCGGCAATCTGGCCTGTATATTGACAGGCATCGCCGGGGCTTCACGTTTCGTGCAGTGACGTCATGCGCAATGACGTGATGACGTCACCGCGCAACTTTATTTAAAACGGACAATTGTCATTTATAGGTAGATGGGGGCATGCTGCTTAGAAGCCTGTATCTCAGGCATCTAAGCAGCTACAGACCCCCAAGACCCACCATTGGAAAGGTAATCGTCATAAATAAAGGTCAAAATTGCCTAGAGACCCCCAAAATACATTTTATAAAAATAAACTTGTTTATTTTAAAAAAATAAATATTGGTTTATGTATTATAGGTAAATGATCACCATGGTAACCAGCATTACCGCAGTGATCACCTGAGAAATGTTGCATTCCCTTTTACAATACGGACAGATATTATATTTGTAATCCCATAATCACCTGGATAATGGGGTTACAAATTAATAAATGGTAGAGGAATGCTATTTAAAAAAAGAACACCAAATAATATTTTAATAATCAGTCTTTCTTTCCTAAGACATGGAGAGTCCACGATGTCATTCCAATTACTAGTGGGAATATCACTCCTGGCCAGCAGGAGGAGACAAAGAGCACCACAGCAAAGCTGTTAAGTTTCACTCCCCTACCCATAATCCCCAGTCATTCTCTTTGCCTCTGTCAATGGAGGAGGTGAAGTTTGGTGTCTGAAGAAACGGATTCCTTTTTTGGGTACTTTTCCCTGCAAGCAAGGACTTTGGTTTAGCTAAGTCCACGTCAATCTCTTTAGTAGATTAGTGGTGGCTTTTAAGCAGTTAGGAATTTGTGAGATAGTCCTTACTTTGTTTTCTAACATATTGCTGCCCTAGTTATAGGGCAGCAATATGTGTCCTTTCGCACCTTGTGAGCTGTCTTCCTACTGGACAGCTAGATTGCAGGTAAGTGCTTTTTGTCTTCTAGGTATTGGAGACTTGCACTTCAGTAAATTATTTAACTCTGCAGCAATATTGGGACATATTAAATCCTTTATATATAGGATTTTATGAGGCAGTGTGCAGGCACTAAGTTTGGAGACTAGGGGGCATATTTATCAAAGCGTCAACCAAAAATACGCTTGAATTCCACGTCGTATTTGTCACAAGATTGATCTGCCATAGTTATCAAAGCGTCAAGATCAGCATATGTTGAAATTTGTGACAAAATATACGATCCCGCGATCTCAATCCGACGTAGATCGATGCTTGCGTGATTACAGAAGTTTCGAATTAAGATTCGACTCTATTTGATCCTTTCCCCAATTTATTTAATATTTAACAGGTACGGGGGGCAGGGCCAGCGGCCAAGGGAGTAAGACGCATATCATGAGAGCTCCTGACTTTATTCAACTTTTTTCAGTTTAATTCCTAATATATGAGGATATTTTAAGACTCAGCAATAAGAACTAGTGAGAACATCATCTATCTATACAACTATGGTGTCTAGTATTTGGAATATGCCCATATTTTGATCTAGGGCCCTCGGACAAAACAAGCGGCTGGTTTCGGCCTAGACAGCCGACTCATTCCATATCGACACGCTAGAAAAAGCCACTGACAACAGAGTTGATCTTGTCTCTTACACTTCAACCCGCAATATGGATGATCTCCCTGCCGTTCTACATACCATCTTTGAAATTTTAGGGAATCGCTCCTGCAAGAGCTGACTCACCTAACCCAGACTACCCGCCCTAAGGGCGACATATTGCCGGAAGCGGCAAGAGGTGAGAGAATCCAGGACGATAACAACTATAAGCTGCACTTTGCAGACTTCACACTAGATGTGGATGGAATGGGGGACTTCCCACTGCAGCCTTACGGAACAGAAGATACCACATTTCCCCCACGTATCGGCCTGGGCAGTGAAAAAGCCAAACCCACAGACCGGCACTCCAATCCCATAGGTGAACAATTAACATGGCTGAGGGTAGTGATGAGGGAAGAGCCAAACGAAGAGACACCTGAACGTGGCACGGCTTTGGAGGATCAGACTATGCCAAATGTGGGACCGCTGCAGAGGAAAAGGACTCCTGTAAGTTTGATCAATGAAAAGCGGCACTGGGAGGCTCTGACTGGCTCCGCAACCAGCTTAGAGACACGCCATCAGGGTTGGTGGTCCACAATGCAGGATACGAGGCTATATGGGTATCGCATAGGACACAGTAAGTCGCCAGTGACCGATAGGAGAGAAGTGGGCTGAGGAACATCCAAGATTCTAAGAGGTCACCAACTACGGGTTGGGATATATTGACTAGCCCATAGAGTGACTTACATTTCAGGTCAGACTGGTGGACTAATCACATACATGATGACTACTCGTAGTTTGAGTGCTACGCCAGTCGCAAAATAGTTTCATATATGGCATATGTTTGAGATTTAAGTTAAAGTTTACTCAGTTTCTCTCCTTTCTCTCTTCTCTTATTGAGAGATAACATTGTTTATTTGTTGTCAGAGACACTTGATAAAATGTCTCTTAAAGCCAGAAATGTATACCTGTAAATTGTTTTTCTCCTTTATACTGATGCTAACCTGTTGACTAGTAGTCTCTAGTTATTTACATGAATAAGATGTGCTCCCATGTTTTAATAATAGGTCTAGTTTACTTGACAGATGCAGTATAATAGCGATGGGATATGATTACTATTCCTATTTAATCTACTTTGCCTGGTTTTATGGGTAATATTGCGACTCTTATTGTTTAATTTCTATACAGCTAATGCTTTACAGATACATTTTTCACTATTATATCAGCAATATCTACTTGATTTTATGACCCTAATAAGCGTAAGGCAATGTTGAAGTTGGTCTTCAAATCATTATCCCTTTTAGAGCCCAGTCTCAGGTCATAAGTTCCAGGGTTAATACAATAACTATAGTATGTGCTGCCAACATAACTGGATCTAATTTTGGGGCTTTGTGACCACATACATTCTGTTGAGGCACTACACATGACAATATTTTACACTAAATGATGCTCTGATATGACTCAATATTCAACATTATTTTAGCAGTTTTATATGTTTGTTGCTAACAGTCCTCCTTTGCTTGTTAAATGTAGGTATCGTTTACCTCTTCGGACCTATCATACAGTTATACTTGGATATAATATTTAATAGTTTAAATCTCTTATACCAGTAACTCTACTGTATAAAACAAGTGGACCAGGTTCAGGACCCCACACTACTCTTTTTCCCATATTGTTGGGCTGCCCGCGGCTGGGGTAGCCTAGTAAAGATTACACATGTGTATCTATATATAGTTGTATTTTGTGGTAACTTGCCTACACAGCTACACCAAGGTCCCTTAGATCACTTACATTAAAGTAAACAATAAAGTCATAGGGATGAATATACCATTCTAACTAGCAATAGAACTATATATCCTCCCAGATGTTAATGCCCCATACCATTCATTTTACGCTATTCTATAAGGGTACTTCATTACCCACTATATTTACTCAACAAGTTCACTGGGTGTAAATGGTTTAGGCAGCCCTCTGGGCTTGTATGAATACTGCCTTATGAATAAGGAAAATTTTGTATACCTCGTAGAGCCTATCCTGTTATATTCCCTATAGCTTTAGCCTACAAGAAGTGTGCTATTTCATTATCCTTACTATTCATATGTGCCCTAATCTTGAAGGGTTGTATTGCTTTACTAGTTATTATTATGAGGTTTAATTATATATTACTCACCCAATTAGGTTTACAGCGACAAGCTGCTACAACATAGCATAAAGACTCTTACAGGGGTACAATCTTTTTTTCAGATCTTAGATTTAGCTAATAATGGAATTAGGACACATAGCCCTAATTATGGTCTTGCTAGCCACAAGTATCTCAATATTACTCAGCTAGGATAATGGTAGGGTTTTCAGTGATTCCTTATAGCGAATAAAAGAAGAGAGAGATATCTCCCCTCACCCTTTCCCACTCTGTGAGACAGAGTGGGTCATATCCAATACCCCTTTTCCGTCCCCGTCCAGTGGTGACAGCAATCCCTGAGGGGAGATACAACATATATCCCTTTACCATATTGGTTTAGTGGTGACACAATCCCAGAGGGGAGATACAGCTAACTGAGTACATTATATGGTCAAAATTGTTATCTTTCTCTTTTTACCCCCCAACCCCAACCTCTGGGGTTTCTGCTGGCGCTGTTCCCCCCTCTCTCTCCTCCTTATACCATCAAGCTTACTTCGTAAGCAAAGGAAAATATATACCATAGAAACCTTCCAATTACCTACTTCATTCCTCAATCATCGCTTTTTTTCAGTGATCCTAAAAGATTTACAATTATAGATAGACTTCAAAGTGTGATAAACATATTGTTTATATTGAACTGGAATAGACAGCATGACAAATGTTCTATTATACTATTACTACTATTTTTGTAATAAGTGTTCATATTTGTCTGATCATCTGGATTTACCTAGACTATGATAAAATATTGATGATTGAATTACACATTTCTACAGAAGAACAAACTTATGTATCCATATATCATTTGATAACACTATGTGCTGTATTACAAACACAAAATGAGATGTCATGTTACTTGCTTAACCTTTTACGTTGATATATTTTGTGAATTTTTTGTTGTTTTAAGTTACCTGTACACTTGACTGTATGACAAGCTGGTGACGTATCTTATATTATGTAAATTATTAAAAAATTATATATATATATATATATATATATATATATATATATATATATATATATATATTTAACAGGTATGCTCGCGTGTATTCCGACACAGTGTACCTAGTTTTCAATCCGCCACCCTTGAGGTCGCGGATACCATAGAACTTAATGGGGGTCTAAAAACACAGAAAGCTTATGTTCGATGCTGCAAGAGAATAAAGTATATTACATAATAAAAGTAAATTAGAAACTTTATTAAAATTGTATACCCTTTCTAAATCAAACAATATTATTGCTCCACATTTGGTGCACTAGTAGATATAGGGATAAAAATGAAAAATACATTACTACT
Source organism: Bombina bombina (assembly GCF_027579735.1). NCBI lineage: Eukaryota > Metazoa > Chordata > Amphibia > Anura > Bombinatoridae > Bombina > Bombina bombina. The sequence continues at coordinate 536,640,590 of NC_069501.1, read as the reverse complement.
TATGGATTATGCTACAAATTTGTCTCTCATTACAAAGCAAGGGGACAATATTAGTTTCTACAAATTTGTTGAAAAGTTTTGCCCCAAACTTGTGGCACTAATAGATATAGAGATAAAAATGAAATAAATACACAACATAATATAGCTAACTTCCTTTTTATTTTTTGGAAAAATCTATGTGCACCATGTTTAAGCCATGTAATACAAGTCACACTCTCCACTTCGCACCAATTTTAACTCAACACTTTTCGCACCAATTATGACGTAAACTCCAAAATCACCCATACACTAGTGAATTTTTCAACCACTTTTGATTGGCATATGCATAATCACATGATTTATGACATCAGCCAATCTGATTCAAATATACATTTTAAACTATAACTAACGAATCAAATTGCTCGATACGTGTGTCATTGATCACTCATCAGAACTTGTAAGTGCCATTTGTTACATTGTGTATTATACTTTGAAAGTATGTATATGTGAAATTAGTATTAAAGATAAACATTGATGCTGACATTAGGACACACAGTGTAATATTTTAGACAAGGATTTTAAATTTCGAATTGATGTTTGATTCAATATAATCGTAAACTGATAGCTCAAAGGGATAGCCCACCTAACATTGAACTGTCATGATTCAGATACAGCAGAAATTAAAATCACCTCTTTACTGTCATGCTATTTTCAATGTATTTCTTCCTTCTCTTGAATTTCTTTTTCAGTAAGAAATGTCATCTTATATGCCAGCCCATTTTATAACACCTGTGTATGGGGTGTTTTTTAAAACTAGATTGCAATCTGGAGGGGTTACACAGGTACAGAGAGAAAAATAAATAAAAAGAGAGAAGCGCTCAACCTGGGAATGAACAATAGCATAATAGCTTGTTCTATGGCTAGTTACCACCCAAGAAGCAGCCTCTTTTTGCTCAACATGTGCCTTTCACAGAGAAGAACTTTCCTGAAGCATATCAGTCTGATCTTGACTTCACAGTACAGTCCAGCCCCGAAATACCAGGCAATCCCTCGCTGAACAAGAGAAACAGCAAAACTCCAGACGTACGTTTTGGCCTATTGTAGGCCTCGTCAGTGAGGTGCAGCCATATCCCTCTAGGCCAGAGCTTTCCAAAGTTTTTATGTTGGTGACACACATTTTAGACCGACATCATTTCGCGACACAATAATTCAGTTTTACTATCAAACAGGAGGTTAAACTAACTTGTTTTAAGAGATATGGACACAAACATAAATTATATAATAATGAAATGTATTTACAAGTAACAGTAAGTATGTACAAGAATTAAAAAAAGTTTAATAACACCAATAGCTACTTACTATTTTAATGGGATGTATGAGGTTGATGGGATGAACACAGTTTCTGAATATTTGGTGGAATATTAGATAAAGGCACATGCATTTCATCATCAAGCATTTTTAAGCTTCTACTTCCTATCTATACATCAAGAGCAGGAGCAGCAATGCACTACTGGGAGCTAGCTGCAAAAAAACAAAACACTTTGACTTCTGCTCAGCGTTTAAGCTGCCGCCCTTAGAGCTCTGCGAGTCCGACTGACTACTGCCCGCACTGCAAACACACTGCTGCCCCACTCACTGACTACAAATGCAGTCACAAGCCGATTGAGGAGACTACACATGCAGTCAGGAGCCAATGTGCCGCAAAATCCGTCAACTGGAATAGTTTCAGTTCCCACTGAGCTGCCCCAATAGGTTAAGATGTGACCCACTAGGTATCAGTGACGTGTCAACCACATGATATGCGTAGCAGGCAGGCGGAAAGTCGGAAAACAAAAAACATTTTTTTTAAAAATTTAAATTAAAAAAAATTTGTGCTGAAGCAGGGACACACCTACACACTGCCGTTGACACACTTATGTGTCATGACACACAGTTTGGAAAGCACTGGTCTAGGCACATTGAGCAATGGGTCCACGTCTGGATTCCCGCATCACACTTAGGGAGAGTTCCCTAAGTGTCATAATTTGCATAAATAAAAAGAGAGAAGTGCTCAACATGGGAACAAACAATAGAATAATAGCTTGTTCTATGGCTAGTTACAACCCAAGAAGCAGCCTCTTTTTGCTCAACATGTGCCTTTCACAGAGAAGAACTTTCTTGAAGCATATCAGTCTGATCTTGACTTCACAGTACAGTCCAGCCCCGAAATACCAGGCAATCCCTCGCTGAACGAGAGAAACAGCAAAACCCCAGACGTACGTTTTGGCCTATTGTGGGCCTCGTCAGTGAGGTGCAGCCATATCCCTCTAGTCTAGGCACACTTAGGGAGAGTTCCCTAAGTGTCATAATTTGCATAAATAAAAAGAGAGAAGTGCTCAACATGGGAACAAACAATAGCATAATAGCTTGTTCTATGGCTAGTTACAACCCAAGAAGCAGCCTCTTTTTGCTCAACATGTGCCTTTCACAGAGAAGAACTTTCCTGAAGCATATCATTCTGATCCTGACTTCACAGTATAGTCCAGCCCCGAAATACCAGGCAATCCCTCTCTGAACGAGAGAAACAGCAAAGCCCCAGACGTACGTTTCGGCCTATTGTGGGCCTCGTCAGTGAGGTGCAGTCATATCCCTCTATGCACACTGAGCAACTGGTCCACGCCTGGATTCCCGCATCACACTTAGGGAGACTTCCCTAAGTGTCATAAATTGCATAAATAAAAAGAGAGAAGCGCTCAACCTGGGAACGAACAATAGCATAATAGCTTGTTCTACGGCTAGTTACCACCCAAGAAGCAGCCTCTTTTTGCTCAACATGTGCCTTTCACAGAGAAGAACTTTCCTGAAACATATCAGTCTGATCCTGACTTCACAGTACAGTCCAGCCCTGAAATATCAGGCAATCCCTCTGTGAACGAGAGAAACAGCAAAACCACAGACGTACATTTCGGCCTATTGTGGGCCTCGCCAGTGAGGTGCAGTCATATCCCTCTAGACACACTGAGCAACGGGTCCACGTCTGGATTCCCGCATCACACTTAGGGAGACTTCCTGAAGTGTCATAATTTTCATAAATAAAAAGAGAGAAGCGCTCAACCTGGGAACAAACAATAGCATAATAGCTTGTTCTATGCCTCTTTTTGCTCAACATGTGCCTTTCACAGAGAAGAACTTTCCTGAAGCATATCAGTCTGATCCTGACTTAACAGTACAGTCCAGCCCCAAAATACCAGGCAATCCCTCTCTGAATGAGAGAAACAGCAAAACCCCAGACGTACGTTTTGGCCTATTGTGGGCCTCATCAGTGAAGTGCAGCCATATCCCTCTAGGCACACCGAGCAACGGGTACACATATGGATTCCCGCATCACACTTAGGGAGACTTTCCTAAGTTTCCGAATTTGCATAAATAAAAAGAGAGAAAAATGTCCCAGCTCTTAAAATATCCATTTGTTACAAATAAATGCATATGATACCCTGATGCTATATTCACAATTATTCCTGCTCAGAATCATAATACATTTACACTTTATACATATTGTGGTATAAATAAACACAGAGATATGACAGGCAACATTGTTTAGAACCAAAAAAGGAACTTAGGGACATGTAAATATGTTTGCAAAAGATTTCTGACATAACACACACACACACATATATATATATATATATACGCACACACACACACACACACAAGTATGTGCAAAGATACATGTACAAATTCTAGCATTAATAATCATTTATAAAAGAAAACGTGAGATGAAAGCATATCATGAAATACAAATACACATTAATTTATGTGAAAGTATCATATAACAAATCAATACAAAAATAACTTTCTATAAGATATTGTTTGTTGAGGTATAACTCTATCTATTTATTGGACATTAACAGATGAAAAATAAAAGATTAGCTTTAGAGAAATGTGCTTGTTGATAGACAGTAATGAAATGGTATAAATAAAGTTGGGAAAAACCCGAATAACCACAACATCGAGGACTGTTAGTTAACAACAGTCCGATGTTCATCGCGCCGTACTTCACGTGCGTTTTTGACAGGTTTTTTGATAAATAAGGGGATCGTATGTGGATCCGCGTCAGCGATGTCTGGCGAGCGTATTGACGCTGGCGAATACACTGAGATTGATGCTTTGATAAATATGCCCCTAAGGGGTTAATTTCTTCTTATGTGGGAAAGTTCCTCTGTGGCACTTTTATGGTTATTTTTATTCACTTTCTAGTGTGGAAACAAATAAGAGGGAATTTGTGTTGCATGGGGCATTATAGTACAAGAGTTTTTGAACGTATAAGACTTTTGTTAATTAGCACGGCTCTAATAACTTATTGGCAGTTTTTCTTTACTGAGAACGCGTGCTTTTACTTAACTGCGCAGTTCCTGTCGGCCGGTAATGTGACTAATGGCTCTTTTGACACGGAGCGAAGTGGCGTCTTCTCCTCAGCTCGGATCGATTATAGAATGGTTTGTGGGCTGCCGGCAGCGTTTCTTTCTAATTGTAAAGCCTCTAGAGGATGGTAGGATGCCTCAGTATATCTGAGGTGTAGAGGTTCTGAGTGTTTTTCTTTTCAAACTGTTTTTGTAGTGTGTATCGCTCTGTTAGTTTCAAGTAGTGATTTAAAGTGACAGTACACTTTATTTTTTAACATTTGATTTCTCCTTTACTTTGGGAATTTTTTTGTAAGCTATGGATATGGAACAAAATTCTGAGTCATTTGTCAGATGTTTGTTATGTCTTAAGGCCCAAATTGTTTTTCCTATGCAATTCTGTACTACATGTTAAGCAAGAACACTAGAGTGTAAAGATAAATTGTTGCCCTCTGTGCCTAATGTCTCTCAGGATGATGCTGTTCAGGCAATGCCACAGCTTTCTCCTCAAACATCCCAAGCTTTAATGGTGTCACATACAGTACCCTGCAGTTCCTCTTAGCCTCCTAGAGGAGTTTATTTGCCTGCAGAATTTTCTGCACAGGTATCTTCTGCGGTATCTGCGACATTATCTGCTTTTCCTATGCTGGGAAAATGCAAGAGGAAAATTAGACATTCAGATAGTAAGGTTTCTGTTCCTCCTACTGCTACGCGGTTTGCTATCCCTCATAAGTCTGATGACAAGGATACGTTGGTAGCCTCTGAGGGTGAAATCTCAGATTCGAACAGTATAATTCCTTCATGTGATACTGAAGAAGTAAACTTCAGATTTAAGCTTGGACACCTTTGTGTACTGTTAAAGGAGGTTTTGGCTACTTTGGTTGACTCAGATACTTCTGTCGTTGTCAACCCTAAGAAGTCTAGTAAACTTAATAAATAACTATGATGTTCCTTCCTCTGTGGAAGTGTTTCCTGTTCCAGACCGTGTGACAGAGATTATTTCACAGGAATGGGAGAAACCAGGGATTCCTTTCTCCCCGTCTCCCATCTTTAAAAAGATGTTTCCTGTTGCTGACTCCATTAAGGATTCATGGCGCACGGTGCCTAAAGTAGAAGGAGCTATTTCTACTCTGGCTAAGAGAACTATGATCCCTATAGAGGACAGCTGCTCCTTTAAGGATTTTATGGACAAAAAGCTGGAGGCTTATTTCAAAAATATGTATGTTCATCAAGGTCTTCAATGGCAACTTGTAGTTTGTATTGCCACAGTAGCAAGTGTGGCATCTTATGGGTGCAACGTCTTGTCTGAATCAATTTTAGTAGAGACTGGGTTGGAGGAGATTCAAGAAATGGTTAAGACTCTCAAACTAGCTAATTCCTTTATTTCTGATGCTAACATGCAAGTTATTAGACTGAGAGCCAAGATGTCTGGTTTCACTGTCTTAGCTTGCAGGGCTTTGTGGCTAAAATCTTGGTCAATTGATGTTACCTTCAAGTCCAAGCATCTGGCGGCGCTTCCTTACAAGGGTAAGACCTTGTTTCGACCTGGTCTGACAGAAATAATTTCTGATATTATGGGTGGAAAAGGGTCTTTTTTACCACAAGACAAGAAGAACAGACCTAAAGGACGTCAAAGTAATTTTCGTTCCTTTCATAACTTCAAAGGTCAAAAGTCTTCCTCTCCCATGCAAGAACAGTCCAAGTCTTCTTGGAAGCCCAACCAGTCTTGGAATAGGGGAAGCAATCAAAGAAACCCTCAGCTGAGTCTAAGTCAGCATGAAGGGTCGGCCCCCGATCCGGGATCGGATCAAGTGGGGGGCAAACTTTCCCTGTTTTGCCAAGCGTGGATACGAGATGTCCCAGATCCTTGGGCTGTGGACAAAGTATCTCAGGATTACAAAATAGAATTCAAAACTTTCCCTCCCAGGGGCACATTCCACCTCTCAAGATTATCTGCAGACCAGGTAAAAAGAGAGGCATTCTTGAACTGCGTTCAGGACCTTTCCTCCCTGGGAGTGATTGTTCCAGTTCCAGTAAGGGAACAGGGTCTAGGATTCTATTCAAATCTGTTTGTGATTCCCAAAAAAAGAGGGAACCTTTCGACCCATTTTAGACCTAAAGTCTCTCAACAAGTTTCTCAGGGTACCGTCCGTCAAAATGGAAACCATTCATTCCATTCTTCCTTAGGTCCAAGCGGGTCAGTTCATGACGATCATAGATCTGAAGGATGCGTATCTTCATGTCTCTTCATGTTCCCATCCACAGGGCTCATCACAAGTTCCTTAGATTCACTTTTCTAGACAAACACTTTCAGTTTGTGGCTCTTCCATTTGGCCTTGCCACAGCTCCCAGAATTTTCTCAAAGGTTCTGGGGGCTCTATTGGCAGTGATCAGGTCTCGGGGAATTGCAGTGGCGCCCTACCTGGACGACATATTGGTTCAGGCGCCATCTTTTCAACAAGCAAATTCTCATACAGAGATCTTGTTGTCTTTTCTACGTTCCCACAGATGGAAAGTGAATCTGGAGAAGAGTTCCCTTGTTTCAGCTACAAGGGTGGTTTTCTTAGGGACCATCATAGATTCCCTATCTATGAATTTTTTTCTGACGGAGGTCAGAAAATCCAAGATTCTTTCCTCTTGCCTCTCTCTAGAGTCTACTGTTCGGCCTTCACTGGCTCAATGTATGGAGGTAATTGGTCTGATGGTCGATTCCATGGAAATCATTCCCTTTGCTCGCTTCCATTTGAGAGCTCTGCAATTATGCATGCTCCGACAATGGAATGGAGACCATTTGGATCTATCTCAGAGGATAGATCTAGATCAGTCATCAAGAGACTCTCTCTAGTGGTGGCTTTCTCAGGAGCATCTGTCTCAGGGCACATGCTTCCGGAGACTTTCCTGGGTGATCGTGACCACGGACGCCAGCCTGCTAGGCTGGGGAGCAGTCTGGGACTCGTTAAAGGCGCAGGAACTATGGACTCGGGAGGAGTCTGCTTTACCAATAAATATCTTGGAGTTGAGAGTGATTTACAATGCTCTGATGGCTTGGCCTCAATTGTCCTTAGCCTGGTTTATCAGGTTCCAATCGGACAACATCACCTCAGTGGCTTACATCAACCACCAGGGAGAAACTCTGAGTTCCTTAGCCATGAAGGAGGTGGCACAGATTATTCTGTGGGTGGAAGCTCGCAATTATTGTCTATCTGCCATCCACATTCCAGGAGTGGACAACTGGGAGGCAGATTTCTTGAGCAGACAGACATTTCATCCCGGGGAGTGGGCTCTACATCCAGAGGTGTTCTCCAGGTTAACCTTCAAGTGGGGGGTGCCGGAGTTGGATCTGATGGCATCTCGGCAGAACGCCAAGCTTCCAAGGTACGGTTCAAGGTCAAGAGATCCGCAGGCTGCTCTGATAGATGCTCTGGCGGTTCCTTGGGTTTTCGGTCTAGCATATCCTAGCTTTCCTCCGTTTGCGCTCCTTCCACGAGTCATTGCTCATATCAAACAGGAGAGAGGGTCGGTAATTCTAATAGCTCCTGCATGGCCTCACAAGATCTGGTATGCAGAGCTAGTGAAGATGTCCTCTCTGCCACCTTGGAGGTTGCCTCTGATGAAGGACCTTCTAACTCAGGGTCTATTCCTCCATCCAAATCTCGTTTCTCTGAAGCTGAATGCATGGAGATTGAACGCTTAGTTCCGGCTAAGCGTGGGTTTTCTGAGTCGGTCATTGAGACCATGCTGCAGGCTCGTAAGCCTGTTACTCGTAAAATTTACCATAAGGTATGGCGTAAATACCTTTATTGGTGTGAGTTGAAGGGCTTCTCTTGGAGTGGGGTCAGGATTCCTAGAATTTTGTCCTTTCTCCAGGAGGGTCTGGAGAAAGGGTTGTCAGTCAGTTCTCTGAAAGGTCAGATTTCTGCATTATCTATTCTTTTACATAAGCGTCTGGCGGATGTGCCAGATGTTCAATCTTTTTGTCGCGCCCTGGTCAGAATCAGGCCTGTGTTTAAACCTGTTGCTACTCCTTGGAGCCTTAACCTTGTCCTTAAAGTTTTGCAGCAGGCTCCTTTTGAGCCAATGCATTCAATAGATATTAAGTTGTTATCTTGGAAGGTTTTGTTTCTTATTGCTATCTCTTCTACTCGGAGAGTTTCGGATCTCTCGGCTTTGCAGTGTGATTCGCCTTACCTTATCTTTCATGCGGAGAAGGCGGTTCTTCAAACTAAATTGGGGTTTCTCCCTAAAGTGGTTTCGGATAGAAATATTAATCAGGAAATTGTTGTTCCTTTTCTCTGTCTCAATCCTTCTCATAAGGAACATCTGTTGCACAACTTGGATGTTGTGCATGCTCAAAATTCTACCTACAGGCGACAAAGGATTTTCGCCAGTCTTCTGCCCTGTTTGTTTGTTTCTCAGGAAAGCGTAAGGGTCAGAAGGCTATTGCTACTTCTCTTTTCCTCTGGTTGAGAAGTATAATTTGTTTTGCTTACGAGACTGCTGGTCAGCAGCCTCCTGAGAGAATTACAGCTCATTCCACTAGGGCTGTCTCCTCTTCTTGGGCTTACAAAAATGAAGCTTCTGTGGAACAGATTTGCAAGGCTGCAACTTGGTCCTCTCTGTATACTTTTTCCAAATTTGATACTTTTGCCTCGGCTGAGGCCTCTTTTGGGAGAAAGGTTCTTCAAGCGGTGGTGCCTTCTGTTTAGGTCTGCCTGTCTTGTTCTCCCTCCATATTCATTCCGTGTCCTCTGGCTTGGGTATTGGTTCCCACTAGTAATTAGAATGACGTCATGGACTCTCCATGTCTTAGGAAAGAAAACAAAATGTATGCTTACCTGATAAATTTTATTCTTTTCGGACATGGAGAGTCCACAACCCCACCCTTAGTTAGACAGGCACCTCTACACCTTTGTGTTATTCCTTTTTCCATTTCCCTTTGGTCGAATGACTGGGGATTATGGGTAGGGGAGTGACACTTAACAGATTTGCTGTGGTGCTGTTTGACTCCTCCTGCTGGCCAGGAGTGATATTCCCACTAGTAAATAGAATGACCTTGTGGACTCTCCATGTCCGGGAAGAAATACTTTTCGGCTAGATTACGAGTTTTGCGTTATGAGCGACTCAGTGCTAACTTGCAAGTTATTGTCACCGCTCACCTCCCTATAGCGCTGCTATTACAGGTTTGCAAAAACCCGGCGTTAGCAGGCAATATGTCAGCGTTGAGCAAAATTGAGCTCCATACCGCACCCAAATACCAGCGCTGCTGTGAGCTGGTTTTACGTGCTCGTACACGATTTCCCCATAGACATCAATGGGGAGAGCCGGCTAAAAAAAAGCCTAACACCTGCAATAAAGGAGCGTAAAGCTCCGTAACGCAGCCCCATTGATTCCTATGGGGAAAGAAAAGTTATGTTTACACCTAACACCCTAACATAAACCCCTAGTCTGCTGCCCCTGACATCGCCGACACCTACATTACAGTTATTAACCTCTAATCTGCCACCCCCGACATCGCCGCCACCTACCTACACTTATTAACCCCTAATCTGCCGCCCCCGACATCGCTGTCACCTACCTACACTTATTAACCCCTAATCTGCCGCCCCCGACATCGCTGACACCTGCATTACACTTATTAACCCCTAATCTGCTGCCCCTAACATCGCCGCCACCTACATTACACTTATTAACCCCTAATCTGCCGCCCCCAATGTCGTCGCCACTATACTAAACTTATTAACCCCTAAACCTAAGTCTAACCCTAAGGGGCCCATTTATCAAGCTCCGAAGGGAGCTTGTGGGCCTGTGTTTCTGGCGAGTCTTCAGACTCGCCAGAAAACAGAATTTATGCTTACCTGATAAATTACTTTCTCTTGCGGTGTATCCAGTCCACGGCTTCATCCTTTACATTCCCTACAGGAAGTGGCAAAGAGAGCACACAGCAGAGCTGTCCATATAGCTCCCCCTCTAGCTCTGCCCCCCAGTCATTCGACCGAAGGTTAGGAGAAAAAGGAGAAACCGTAGGGTGCAGTGGTGACTGTAGTTTAAACAAAAAAAATTATTTACCTGACTTAATTGCCAGGGCGGGCCGTGGACTGGATATACCGCAAGAGAAAGTAATTTATCAGGTAAGCATAAATTCTGTTTTCTCTTGCAAGGTGTATCCAGTCCACGGCTTCATCCTTTACTTGTGGGATACCAATACCAAAGCTTTAGGACACGGATGAAGGGAGGGAACAAGACAGGTACCTTAAACGGAAGGCACCACCGCTTGCAAAACCTTTCTCCCAAAAATAGCCTCCGAAGAAGCAAAAGTATCGAATTTGTAAAATTTGGCAAAAGTATGCAGTGAAGACCAAGTCGCTGCCTTACAAATCTGTTCAACAGAAGCCTCATTCTTGAAAGCCCATGTGGAAGCCACAGCTCTGGTAGAATGAGCAGTAATTCGTTCAGGAGGCTGCTGGCCAGCAGTCTCGTAAGCCAACCTGATGATGCTTTTCAGCCAGAAGGAAAGAGAGGTAGCAGTCGCTTTCTGACCTCTCCTCTTACCAGAAAAAACGACAAATAAGGATGATGTTTGCCTGAAGTCTTTAGTTGCTTGTAAATAGAATTTTAAAGCATGAACCACATCAAGATTGTGTAGCAGGCGTTCCTTCTTAGAAGATGGGTTAGGACACAGAGAAGGAACTATTTCCTGCTTAATATTCTTGTTAGAAACAACCTTAGGAAGAAAACCAAGTTTGGTACGCAAAACAACCTTATCTGCGTGAAACACCAGGTAAGGTGAATCACACTGTAAAGCAGACAATTCTGAAACTCTTCGAGCAGAAGATATAGCTACCAAAAACAGAACTTTCCAAGATAATAACTTAATATCTATGGAATGCAAAGGTTCAAACGGAACCCCTTGAAGAACTGAAAGAACTAAATTAAGACTTCATGGTGGAGCCACAGGTTTATAAACAGGCTTGATTCTGACCAGAGCCTGAGCAAACGCTTGAACGTCTGGTACCTCTGCCAGACGCTTGTGTAAGAGAATAGACAGAGCAGATATCTGTCCCTTTAAGGAACTAGCTGACAATCCTTTCTCCAATCCTTCTTGGAGAAAAGACAATATTCCGGGAATCCTAATCTTACTCCATGAGTAACCCTTGGATTCACACCAACAAAGATATTTCCGCCATATCTTATGGTAGATTTTCCTAGTGACAGGCTTTCTAGCCTGAATCAGAGTATCTATAACTGACTCAGAGAAACCACGCTTTGATAGAATTAAGCGTTCAATCTCCAAGCAGTCAGACGCAGAGAAACTAGATTTGGATGCTTGAATGGACCCTGTATTAGAAGATCCTGCCTCATTGGCAGTGTCCATGGTGGAACAGATGACATGTCCACTAGGTCTGCATACCAAGTCCTGCGTGGCCACGCAGGCGCTATCAGAATCACCGAAGCCTTCTCCTGCTTGATTCTGGCGACCAGACGAGGGAGAAGAGGAAACGGTGGAAAGACATAAGCCAGATTGAAGGACCAAGGCGCTGCTAGAGCATCTATCAATACCGCCTTGGGGTCCCTGGACCTGGATCCGTAGAGAGGAAGTTTGGTGTTCTGACGGGACGCCATCAGATCCAATTCTGGAGTGCCCCATAGCTGAGTCAGCTGAGCAAAAACCTCCGGGTGGAGTTCCCACTCCCCCGGGTGAAAAGTCTGACGACTTAGAAAATCCGCTTCCCAGTTGTCCACTCCTGGGATGTGAATTGCTGAGAGATGGCAGGAGTGATCCTCTGCCCACCGGATTATTTTGGAGACTTCCTTCATCGCTAAGGAACTCTTCGTTCCCCCCTGATGATTGATGTAAGCTACAGTCGTGATGTTGTCCGACTGGAATCTGATGAATTTGGCCGCAGCTAGTTGAGGCCATGCCTGAAGCGCATTGAATATCGCTCTCAGTTCCAAAATGTTTATCGGGAGAAGAGATTCTTCCCGAGACCATAAGCCCTGAGCTGTCAGGGAATCCCAGACCGCACCCCAGCCTAACAGACTGGCATCGGTCGTTACAATGATCCATTCTGGTCTGCGGAAACATGTTCCCTGAGACAGATGATCCTGAGACAACCACCAGAGAAGAGAGTCTCTGGTCCTCTGGTCCAATTGTATCTGAGGAGACAAGTCTGCGTAATCCCCATTCCACTGTTTGAGCATGCACAGTTGCAGTGGTCTGAGATGTATTCGAGCAAAAGGGACTATGTCCATTGCCGCTACCATTAATCCGATTGCCTCCATGCACTGAGCTATAGATGGCTGAGGAGTGGAATAAAGTACTCGGCAAGTAGCTAAAAGCTTTAACTTTCTGACCTCCGTCAGAAATATCTTCATTTCTACCGAATCTATTAGTGTTCCCAGGAAGGGAACCCTTGTGAACGGGGACAGAGAACTCTTTTTGATGTTCACCTTCCACCCGTGAGACCTTAGAAAGGCCAGTACAATCTCCGTGTGAGCCTTGGCTCTGGGAAAAGACGACGCCTGAATTAGGATGTCGACTAGATAAGGCGCTACTGCTATGCCTCGCGGTCTTAGCACCGCCAGAAGGGAACCTAGCACCTTTGTGAAAATTCTGGGAGCAGTGGCCAAACCGAAAGGAAGAGCCACGAACTGGTAATGCTTGTTCAGAAAAGCGAACCTGAGAAACTGGTGATGATCTTTGTGGATAGGGATATGTAGGTACGCATCCTTTAAATCCACGGTAGTCATATATTGACCTTCCTGGATCATTGGTAAGATTGTTCGAATGGTCTCCATCTTGAATGATGGGACTCTGAGGAATTTGTTTAGAATTTTTAGATCCAGGATTGGTCTGAAAGTTCCCTCTTTTTTGGGAACCACAAACAGGTTTGAGTAAAAGCCCGTTCCTTGTTCTGCAATTGGAACCGGACATATCACTCCCATCGTAAGTAGATCGTCTACACAGCGTAAGAACGCCTCTTTCTTTGTCTGGTCTGAAGACAGACGAGAAATGTGAAACCTTCCCCTTGGAGGGGAGTCCTTGAATTCTAGAAGATATCCCTGGGTAACAATCTCTACTGCCCAGGGATTGTGAACATCTCTTGCCCAAGCCTGAGCGAAGAGAGAGAGTCTGCCCCCTACCAGATCCGGTCCCGGATCGGGGGCTACCCCTTCATGCTGTCTTGGTAGCAGCTGCAGGCTTTTTGGCCTGTTTACCCTTGTTCCAGCCCTGGTAAGGCTTCCAGGATGCCTTGGGCTGTGAAGCGTTACCCTCTTGCTTTGCAGCTGTAGAGGCTGAAGCCGGACCGCTCCTGAAGTTACGAAAGGAACGAAAATTAGCTTTGTTTCTAGCCTTAAAGGGCTTGTCCTGAGGGAGAGCATGGCCCTTTCCCCCAGTGATTTCCGAAATAATCTCTTTCAATTCTGGCCCGAAAAGGGTCTTCCCCTTGAAAGGGATATTTAATAATTTAGATTTTGACGACACATCGGCCGACCATGACTTGAGCCAAAGCGCTCTGCGCGCCATAATGGCGAAACCTGAATTTTTTGCCGCTAACTTAGCTAATTGCAAGGCGGCATCTGTGATAAAAGAATTAACCAGCTTTAGAGCCTTAATTCTATCCATAATTTTGTCGTATGAGGTCTCCGTCTGGAGCGACTCCTCCAGCGCCTCAAACCAGAAAGCCACTGCAGTAGTTACAGGAATAATGCAGGCAATAGGTTGGAGAAGGAAACCTTGTTGAACAAAAATTGTTGAACAAAAAAGTAAACCTTCTAATTTTTTATCCATCGGATCTTTAAAAGCACAACTCTTCAATTGGTATGGTTGTGCGCTTAGCAAGAGAAGAAACAGCCCCCTCAACCTTAGGGACCGTCTGCCACGAGTCCCGCCTGGGGTCAGTTATGGGGAACATTTTCTTAAAAATAGGGGGGGGACAAAAGGGACACCTGGTCTATCCCACTCCCTAGTAACAATATCCGCAACCCTTTTAGGGATCGGAAACGCATCAGTGTATACAGGGACCTCTAGGTACTTGTCCATTTTACACAATTTCTCTGGGACCACCATAGGATCACAATCATCCAGAGTGGCTAACACCTCCCTGAGCAACACGCGGAGGTGTTCCAGTTTAAATTTGAACGCTAATGAATCTGATTCTGCCCGCTGAGAAACCTTTCCTGAGTCAGAAATTTCTCCTTCAGACATCAAATCCCTCACCGCCACTTCAGAGTGTTGTGAGGGTACATCAGATAAACCTCCCAAAGCTTCTAACTGCTCATAATCTGTTCTTAAAACAGAGCTATCACGCTTTGCAGGAAAAACTGGCAGTTTGGATAGAAATGTCTCAAGGGAATTATCCATGACTGTCGCTAATTTTTGTAATGTAATAGGGGCCAATGCACTAGAGGTACTAGGCATCGCTTGCGCGGGCGTAACTGGTGGCGACACATGGGGAGAGGAAGGCGGACTATCCTCGTTACCTTCTGTCAAAGAATCATCTAGGGCTACATTTTTAAGTGACACAATATGATCTTTAAAGTGTATAGACACATTAGTGCACTTGGAACACAATTTTAGAGGGGGTTCCACCATGGCTTCTAAACACATAGAGCAAGGCCTCTTCTTAGTGTCAGACATGTTTAACAGACTATTATTATTCACAAGCAGGCTTGGAAACACTTTATTCAAATAAAATTGACAATTTTAAAAAAACGTTACTGTGCCTTTAAGAAATAAAAAGCGCACACAATTTTACCAAACCGTGAAAAATGATCCAATCTTTCTGAAATTTTTACCGTATGAGCCTAGGGCTTTGAAATGATTGCACAACAATTTTCAGCCCGATTAACCCCTTAATGCCCAAACCGGAGCAACCTAAAGCTGACAACCGGTTAACAAACTACAGCCTTGCCACAGCTTACTGCTGTGGCCCTACCTACCCTTGGGGATTAGTTTTGTTGAAAACAAGCTTATTTGAAGTCCTCAAGCAGTCTTTGGACCCTCCACGTGAAGCTGCATGAACTGTCTGCAAATATTAACTGCGCAACTGAGGCACGAAAACTAGGCCTCCTCCCCCTCCACTCCGGAGTTGTGGGGCCTTCAAAATCCCAAATAGGTGACTAAACATATGCCATGTGGAAGATAACCCCATAATATCACACCAAAGTGCTTAAAAAGTGTCTATAACGAGTATTTTTACCCATTAAATAATCGATTGCCCTGTAACAGTGTCCACCAGCCTATTGAGCCCTGTTAAGTAAGCCTTCACTTCTATACTGAGTCTCAGAACATGGCTTACCTTCCCCACATGGTGATTCTTGTCAGTCTTCTAGCATTAACTGAGTCTTGTCTAGAAAAAGATGACTGAACATACCTTATTGCAGTTAAGCCTGCAAACTGTTCCCCCCAACTAAAGTTTTCTGGTACTCCTCAGTCCTGTGTGGGAACAGCAGTGGATTTTAGTTACAACATGCTAAAATCATTTTCCTCTCAGCAGAATTCTTCATCACATTTCTGCAATAGAGTAAATAGTACGAACCGGTACCATTTAAAAATAACAAACTCTTGATTGAAGATATAACACTACAAATCTAACACCACATTCACTTTACCCTTCCGTAGAGTGGCCCTGCTGTCAGAGCCGGCAAAGAGAATGACTGGGGGGCGGAGCTAGAGGGGGAGCTATATGGACAGCTCTGCTGTGTGCTCTCTTTGCCACTTCCTGTAGGGAATGAGAATATCCCACAAGTAAAGGATGAAGCCGTGGACTGGATACACCTTGCAAGAGAAACAGCAGTTATGAAGAAGCGGTCTAAAGACCGCTGCTCCATAACCCTGTCCGCCTGCTCTGATAAGGCGGACAGGAATCGCCTGAATTCAACCCGATCGAGTACAATCGGGTTGATTGACACCTCCCTGCTGGTGGTCCAGTCAGCAGGGGGCGGCGTTGCACCAGCAGCTCTTGTGAGCTGCTGGTGCAATGTTAAATGCAGAGAGCGTATTTCACTCCGCATTCAGCAAGGTCTTGCGGACCTGATCCGCACTGTCGGATCAGGTCCGCAAGACCTTTGATAAATAGGCCCCTAAGTCTAACACCCCTAACTTTAATATAATTAAAATAAATCTAAATAAAAATTACTATCATTAACTAAATAATACCTATTTAAAACTAAATACTTACCTTTAAAATAAACCCTAAGCTAGCTACAATATAATAGTTACATTGTAGCTATCTTTGGTTTTATTTTTATTTCACAGCTAAGCTTGTATTTATTTTAACTAGGTAGACTAGTTACTAAATAGTTATTAACTATTTACTAGCTACCTAGTTAAAATAAATACAAAGTTACCTGTAAAATAAAACCTAACCTGAGTTACACTAACACCTAACCTTACACTACAATTAAATAAATTACATTAATTAAATACAATTAACTAAATTACAAAAAAAACCCACTAAACTACACAAAATAAAAAATAAATTATCAAATATTTAAAAAAAATTACAGAAAATAAAAAACAAATTACAAGATCTTTAAACTAATTACATCTAATCTAATAGCCCTATCAAAATAAAAAAGCCCCCCCAAAATAAAAAAAAAGCCTAGCCTACACTAAACTGCCAATAGCCCTTAAAAGGGCCTTTTGCGGAGCATTGCCCCAAAGAAATCAGCTCTTTTACCTGTAAAAAAATAATACAAACAACCCCCAACAGTAAAACCCACCACCCACACAACCAACCCCCCCAAATAAAATCCTATCTAAAAAACCTAAGCTCCCCATTGCCCTGAAAAGGGCATTTGGATGGGCATTGCCCTTAAAAGGGCATTTAGCTCTTTTTCCTTGCCCAAACCCTAAGCTAAAAATAAAACCCACCCAATAAACCCTTAAAAAATCCTAACACTAACCCCCGAAGATCCACTTACAGTTTTTGAAGACCGGACATCTATCCTCAATGAAGCCGGGAGAAGTCTTCATCCAAGCGGCAAAAAGTCCTCAATGAAGCTGGGAGAAGTCTTCATCCAAGTGGCAAGAAGTGGTCCTCCAGACGGGCAAAAATCTTCATCCAGACGGCATCTTCTATCTTCATCCTTCCGACGCGGAGCGGCTCCATCTTCAAGACATCCGGTGCGGAGCACCCTCTTCTGTCGATGGATGTTCAAGAATGAATTCTCCTTTAAAGTACGTCATCCAAGATGGCGTCCCTTGAATTCTGATTGGCTGATAGAATTATATCAGCCAATCAGAATTGAAGGTGAAAAAATGCTATTGGCTGATGCAATCCTATTAGAATTCTATCAGCCAATCAGAATTCAAGGGGCGCCATCTTGGATGATGTCATTTAAAGGAGAATTCATTCTTGAAGATCCATCAACAGAAGAGGATGCTCCACGCCAGATGTCTTGAAGATGGAGCCGCTCCGTGTCGGAAGGATGAAGATAGAAGATGCCGTCTGGATGAAGACTTCTGCCCGTCTGGAGGACCACTTCTTGCCGCTTGGATGAAGACTTCTCCCGGCTTCATTGAGGACTTCTTGCCGCTTGGATGAAGACTTCTCCCGGCTTCATTGAGGACTTCTTGCCGCTTGGATGAAGACTTCTCCCGGCTTCGTTGAGGATGGATGTCCGGTCTTCAAAAACTGTAAGTGGATCTTCAGGGGTTAGTGTTAGTTTTTTTTAAGGGTTAATTGGGTGGGTTTTATTTTTAGCTTAGGGTTTGGGCAAGGAAAAAGAGCTAAATGCCCTTTTAAGGGCAATGCCCATCCAAATGCCCTTTTCAGGGCAATGGGGAGCTTAGGTTTTTTAGATAGGATTTTATTTGGGTGGGTTGGTTGTGTGGGTGGTGGGTTTTACTGTTGGGGGCTTGTTTGTATTATTTGTTTACAGGTAAAAGAGCTGATTTCTTTGGGGCCCCGCAAAAGGCCCTTTTAAGGGCTATTGGCAGTTTAGTGTAGGCTAGGTTTTTTTTATTTTGGGTGGGCTTTTTTATTTTGATAGGGCTATTAGATTAGGTGTAATTAGTTTAAATATTTGATAATTTATTTTTTATTTTGTGTAATTTAGTGTTTTTTTTTGTAATTTAGTTAATTGTATTTAATTAATGTAATTTATTTAATTGTAGTGTAAGGTTAGGTGTTAGTGTAAGACAGGTTAGGTTTTATTCTACAGGTAAATTTGTATTTATTTTAACTAGGTAGTTAGTAAATAGTTAATAACTATTTACTAACTAATCTACCTAGTTAAAATAAATACAAACTTAGCTGTGAAATAAAAATAAAACCTAAGATAGCTACAATTTAACTATTAGTTATATTGTAGCTAGCTTAGGGTTTATTTTATAGGTAAGTATTTAGTTTTAAATAGGAATTATTTAGTTAATGATAGTAATTTTTATTTAGATTTATTTTAATTATATTAAAGTTAGGGGGGTTAGGGTTAGACTTAGGGTTAGGTTTTAGGGTTAATAACTTTAGTATAGTGGTGGCGATTTTGGGGGCAGCAAATTAGGGGTTAATAACAGTAATGTAGGTTGCGGCGATGTTAGTGACAGCAGATTAGGGGTTAATAATATTTAACTAGTGTTTACGATGCAGGAGTGCAGTGGTTTAGGGGTTAATATGTTTATTATAGTGGTGGCGATGTCAGGAGATTAGGGGTTAATATTTTTTTTTAGTGTTTGCTATGCAGGAGGGCCTTGGTTTAGGGGTTAATAGGTAGTTTATGGGTGTTAGTGTACTTTTTAGCACTTTAGTTATGAGTTTTATGTTACGGCTTTGTAGCGTAAAACCCATAACTACTGACTTTCAGTTTACGGTATGGATCTTGACGGTATAGGCTGTACTTCTCACTTTTTGGCCGGACAGGCAAATTCGTAATACCGGCGCTATGGAAGTCCCATTGAAAAAGAACTTTTTGAAAGCTGCGGTAGTTACGTTGCGTTACGGCCAAAAAAGTGTGCGGTTCAGATATACCTGCAAGACTCGTAATACCAGCAGTAGTGAAAAAGAGCCATAACGCTGCTTTTTCACTCATAACGCAAAATCTCGTAATCTAGTCGTATATCAGGTAAGCATAAATTTTGTTTTTAGCGTGCGTGGAAGATGAGTAAAACACCCTGTCAGGGTGCCTGGACTCAGACTGAGACGAGAAGTGCAAAAATAATCGCACCTTTATTAATAGCAAAAAATAATAAAAAGTCCATAAGTCAAATAACAAGCCAGGAATCAAAAACCAGAGCTGGTAGTCAGACGAGCCGAGTCAGGAGCCAAAGCGAGTAGTCAGACGAGCCGGAATCAGGAACAAGGAAAACAGCAGAGCCAGGAACAAGCCAGGGATCAGGAACCAGGAGGGACGTCAGATAGCCAGGTAATATACAGGAGCTCTCACAAACAGGTCTGAGACAACGCAAAGGCAAAGCATACTGAACAGAGGCCCTTTAAATAATAAGTGATGACATCACAATTCTGAGACTGCATCCTGTCTCACACGGATGATGCACACGAGTCTGGCCATAAAAGGAAGTGCAGGAAATGAGCAGCATCCCCCACAATGCACCATAGTCTGCAAGAGAGGTGAGTAAAATGGCTACCAGCAGCACATGGCAAACAAAACAGGTAAAAACCCTGACAGTACCCTCCCCTCAACGAGGAAACGGGCATGGAAGGCATGGAGGAGGGCGGGAGCATGAACATCAGAGGAGGGAACCCATGAACGCTCCCCTGGACCGTAGCCCCTCCAGTGAACCAAATACTGTACGCGTCCCCTGGACATACGAGAGTCAATAATGCTGCTGACCTCATACTCCTCATGGTTGTCAACAAAGATAGGACGGGGACGAGGCAACACAGTGGTAAAACGATTACAAACCAATGGTTTCAAGAGGGAGACATGAAAAACATTGGAGATGCGCATTGCAGGAGGAAGGTCAAGAGCGTAATCCACAGGATTGACCCGTCGGAGTATTCGAAAAGGACCAACATAATGGGGAGCCAGTTTATTGGAAGGCACACGAAGGTTCAAGTTGCGGGAGGACAGCCAAACTCTCTCACCAACCTGGTAGGAAGGCGCGGGCAGACGCCTACGATCAGCCTGGAACTTTTGGCGCTGCATAGAACAATGAAGGCAATCCTGAATCTGCACCCATGTGGAACGGAGTAGCCGGAGATGCTCCTCCAAACCCGGAATACCCTGAGACATGAATGAATCAGGCAACAAGGATGGTTGAAACCCATAATTCGCCATGAACGGGGATAACTTGGAGGAAGCATTAATAGCACTATTACGAGCAAACTCAGCCCAAGGTAACAGTTCAGACCAATTATTGTGGTGATCTGAGACATAGCAATGGAGGAACTGTTCCAGAGCTTGATTACACCGTTCCGCAGCCCCATTGGATTGAGGGTGATATGCCGAGGAGAAGGAAAGCTGGATCCCCATTTGAGCACAAAAGGAATGCCAAAATCTGGAGACAAACTGGCTACCCCGGTCCGACACTATCTCCTTGGGTAACCCATGTAAACGGAAGACCTCCCGGGCAAAAATTTAAGCAAGCTCCTGAGCGGTAGGCAACTTCTTCAAGGGAATGCAATGTGACATTTTAGAAAAACGGTCAACCACCATAAGGATAACAGTATTGCCATTGGAAACAGGGAGCTCGACAATGAAGTCCATGGAAAGATGTGTCCAAGGACGCTCACCATTAGCAATAGATTGAAGAAGACCCACAGGAAGACGTCGAGGAGTCTTATTCTGTGCACAAACTGAGCAGGAGGCAACATACACAGCAACATCAGAACGAAGACCTGGCCACCAGAATTGTCGAGTGACAGACCAAATCATTTGGTTCTTGCCTGGGTGACCTGCAGCTTTAGGATAGTGGTAAGTGTGCAAACGTTTAGTTTGAAGATTCTCAGGAACAAAACACTTACCACTAGGTTTCTCAGGAGGTGCATTGGTTTGTGCAGCCAGGATCTCCTCCCCCAAGGGAGGAGTCAAATTAGTACGTATGGTAGCCAAAATATGGTCAGGAGGTATAACTGGAGTAGGTACAGACTCCTCCTTGGACAGAGGCGAAAATTGTCGAGAGAGGGCATCAGCCCTAACATTCTTACTACCAGGCAGGTAGGAGACCACAAAATTAAACCGAGACAAAAATAGCGCCCATCTGGCCTTTAGGGGTGACAAACGTTTTGCTTCAGAAAGATAAGTTAAATTCTTGTGGTCAGTAAGAATGAGCACTGGCACGCCCCTAGTACCCTCGAGAAGATGCCTCCATTCCTTGAGTGCCAAAATTATAGCCAGTAATTCCCTGTTGCCAATTTCATAATTGCTCTCCGCTGGAGACAATTTCTTAGAGAAGAAACCACACGGATGCAAGGAACTGTCAGGCGTAGGAGGTTGAGACAAGAGGGCACCTACTCCAGTCCTCAGACGCATCGACCTCAAGAACGAAAGGCAGGACAGGATTAGGATGAGCCAGAACTGGAGCGGCAGCAATAGTCTTAAGACTATCAAAGGCCTTAATAGCAGTAGGTGACCAATGGAGTGGATCATTCTCTTTACGGGTCATGTCTGTGATAGGTTTGACCAAGGAAGAAAAGTTTTTAATAAACTTTCTATAGTAATTGGTGAACCCCAAAAAACGTTGAATAGACCGAAGACCAACTGGGCGAGGCCACTGCAGAACTGCAGATAACTTGTCAGGATCCATGGAGAACCCTGCAACGGAGATAACATAACCTAGGAAGGTTACTTGAGTCTGATGGAACTCACACTTCTCGAGTTTACAAAGCAGGCCGTTCTCACGTAGTCTCTGAAGAACCCGTGTAACATCAGAACGATGAGCCTCAAGTGTGGGTGAGTGTATGAGGATGTCGTCTAAGTACACCACAACACACTGTTGCAACATATCTCGTAGGACATCATTTATAAATTCCTGGAAAACAGCAGGAGCATTACATAGGCCAAAGGGCATTTCAAGATACTCATAATGCCGCTCCTGGTGTTAAATGCTGTTTTCCATTCGTGGCCCTCCTTGATCCTAACGAGATTGTACGCTCCTCTCAAATAAAGTTTAGTAAAGACCATAGCTCCCTTGAGGCGGTCAAAGAGTTCCGTAATGAGCGGAATAGGGTAAGCATTCTTAATGGTAAGACGATTAAGACCCCTATAATGCATGGTCTTAACTCGCCACCCTTTTTCTTCACAAACAAGAAGCCAGCCCCTGCAGGAGAGCAGGATTTGCGGATGATCCCCCACGACAGAGCATTGGCAACATACTCCTCCATAGCACAATTCTCTGCAACAGACAGAGGGTAAACCCGGCCCTGAGGAGGAATGGCTACGGGTTGCAGGTCTATGGCACAATCGTAAGACCGGTGAGGAGGCAACGTACCGGCACGTAAACGTCTAGGAACGATCGGTACTCCTCTGGCAATTGAGATACCGAAGAAGTGCACAAGACTTTAACTGGTTTCCAAAGACAAGTGGAAATACATTGCGGAGACCACGACAAAATTTTGGACCTGCACCAATCGAGACTGGGATTGTGCTTTTGGAGCCAGGGATAACCCAGAACAACCAGAAAATGCGGAGAGTTTATCACCTGGAACTGGTGGGTTTCAAAATAGAGAGCCCCAACAGCTATGGATAACGGAGCAGTTTCGTGAGTAACGAGTGCGGGCTGAAGGGGCCTGCCATCAATGGCCTCAATAGCAAGCGGAACGGACCGAGGCAAAACAGGAATGGAGTGTTTTGATACAAAAGCACTGTCAATGAAATAGCCCGCAGCAACGGAGTCAACAAGAGCCTGGGTGACTATGGAGGAGTCCACCCAGGAAAGGACAACCATGACCAAAGGATTCTCCTTTAGCGGTTCCGGGGACGAGGATAAACCACCCAAGGTCTGCCCCTGACAGGACCTTAGGTGTGAGCGTTTACTGGCCGTGTAGGACAAGACTTCAAAAGGTGGCCCTGTAACCCACAATAGAGGCAGAGCCCCTCCCTCCTCCTAAAGGCCCTCTCCGCCGTGGAGAGACGCGTGAATCCCAACTGCATTGGCTCAGCAGTACCTGGTGACTCGGGACCAGGAGGCAAGGGAGGAGAGGGAGGCATGGGTGGGAACGAACATGTAGGAGACAACGGAACAGGAGGCTTTCGCAAGCGCTCCTTGAAAGAGGGCCTCTCACTTAGTCTGATGTCAATTAGGATCAAAAAAGACACCAATGCCTCAAGATCCTCTGGTAAATCTCTGGCAGCAACTTCGTCTTTAATCGCATCAGAGAGCCCATGAAATAAGGCGGCAACAAGGGCTTCATTGTTCCAACCTACCTCTGCGGCAAGTGTACGGAACTCAATGGCATACTGAGCAACAGATCTTGTACCTTGCTGAATGGACATGAGTAGTTTAGCAGCAGAGGAGGAGCGAGCCGGAACATCAAATACCCTTCGAAAGAAGGCCACAAATTCAGGGTAATTTGAAATCACAGGTTTATTAGTCTCCCACAAGGGATTAGCCCAGGCAAGAGCTGTGTCATAGAGTAACGAGATGAGAAATCCCACCTTAGCTCTGTCAGAGGGAAACGCCTGAGGTAACATCTCAAAGTAAATGCCCACCTGGTTCAAAAACCCTCTGCACTGATTAGGATCGCCTCCATATCGCTGAGGTAGAGGTGCAGAACCGGACATGCTCCTAGTAGGACTAGGTGCAGCAGCGGAAACAGGAGCAGCCATAACTTGCGGGACATTTTGGTCCAAATGTGCAGTGCGAGTCAGCAGGGTTTGCAGGGCTAGTGCAAATTGATCCAAGCGGTGATCCTGTTCATCCATCCTGGAAATTATGGCAGGTAAAGGTGGATTATCAGCACCACCAGGATTCATGGCCTTTGCGTAATGTCAGGGTGCCAGGAATCAGACTGAGACGAGAAGTGCAAAAATAATCACACCTTTATTAATAGCAAAAAATAATAAAAAGTCCACAAGTCAAATAACAAGCCAGGAATCAAAAACCAGAGTTGGTAGTCAGATGAGCCGAGTCAGGAGCCAAAGCGAGTAGTCAGATGAGCCGGAATCAGGAACAAGGAAAACAGCAGTTTGGTCATAAAAGGAAGTGCAGGAAATAAGCAGCATCCCCACAATGCACCATAGTCTGCAAGACAGGAGAGTAAAATGGCTACCAGCAGCATATGGCAAACAAAACAGGTAAAAACCCTGACACACCCTCTATATGCAGCTCTCTCCAGCTTTCAAAACTTCTGTATTTTTACTGCAAAAAAGCTTATTATTTTAAATAAAAATTACATATTTTCTAGCTACATAATTCCTTTAAAAATATCTATTTCTTTTGTAAAGAGAATTATGGGTAAGCATCTCATTGCTGATGAAGCAGCTGAGTTCTCTATGATCTCAGGCACTGATTCCTTCACTGATGATGCATTTGGAATATAAACTAAATATTTCTAGAAAGTACACACCAAGCCGCATCAAATGAGGGGCCACATGTTTTGCTAACACCAAAATAGACAATGTAACAATTAGAATATGGCTTTTTGCTAAAAAAAATAAAAATATTTTTATGCAAAGCACAATATTCCATTAATTGTTGCGCACCTCAACTATGTGCTAGAGATACATGTAGCCCTAATTTGATGTGCCAAAGGGTGTACTTTCTATAAATGTGTGCTTCGTGTACCATATTTAAATTTTCCAAGTGGCTAGAACTGTTTAATTGCAGACATGGCAATCTTGAAATCGTCTAAAATAAATAGCCTTTCAACTTTTATGAGTTATCTGAAATCAGACAGCTGTAGAAACCTGGGAAACTAATATACATGAAATAAAGTACACATAATTTTTGGAAAGTACACCCCTTAGCGCATCAAATGAGGGGCTACATGTATTGCTAGCACAAAAATAGACAATGTAATAATAAGTGGAATATGGCTCTTTGCTTAGAATTTTTTTTTTAATAAGCAATGCAACTTATTCCATTAATTGCTGTGCACCCCAAGTTCATGCTAGAAATACATGTAGCCCTTCATTTGATGCAGCAAGGGTTGTACTTTCTGCAAATGTGTGTTTTGTGTGCCCCATTTGAATTTCTCAGGTGGCTAGAACTGTTTAATTGCTGAAAACAGTACAGTACATTCTTAGATACTGTTTTTGATCATTTATCAAATTGACATGCCTGCAATAAAACAGTGGAAAAAAACAGTGAAATGTTCTTAATTCCTGTCTATTTCAGACAGGTTACCTACTACAAATATTTATCCACACAGGTTTTGATGATAGAGCTTAGAAAAATAAGATTACATACTATTATCTATTAAGTTAGGAGTAAAAAAAAATACACTTTTTCACATTTTATGCGCTATTTTTTAAACCTGATGATACATACACATATAATAATGGTATAATTTGAATCTGCTAGATCTGCTGAAAAAAACAATATATAGTTTGTATAGTTTATTCACAAAAACTTTACTTCTAAAAGTGTTTAAACCTGAACTGCAAGAAAAAAGCTCAAAACCAGCTTAGCACACAGGTGGGAAATGGCTTAACAGCCAAAGGGTTAAAGATTATTAAATACAGTAGATTTGCATACTCAAGAAATGCATGATAACAAGATAATGCAAAAGCACTTAGGGGTCGATTTAACAAGGGCTGAATGGCCCCTGTTCCCCTTGTGTCCGTGCGTCCACCTGCTCTGGGCGGTGGACAGCAATCAACCCGATCAGATACGATTGGGTTGATTGACACCCCCTGCTAGCAGCTGATTGGCCGTGAATCTGCAAGGGGCGACATTACACAAGCAGTTCACTATAACTACTTGTGCAATGATAAATTGTTGGCATTCAGCGATGTCAGGCGGACATAATCGCTGCAGCATAACATTTCTGTCCGACAGATAATAAATCAGCCCCTTAGTCTGAACTCCAAATGAGTAGAAGATTATTTTCTGACAAATTTCAGTTATGTAAATTTCCACTCTTCCTGAATCATGTGAAAGCCATCAGCCAATCACAAATGCATATACGTATAGTCTGTGAATTCTTGCACATGCTCAGAAGGAGCTGGTGACTCAAAAGGTCTAAATATAAAAATACTTTGCACATTTTGTTAATGGAAGTAAATTAGAAAGTAGTTTAAAATTGCTGCTCTATCTGAATCATGAAAGCTTCATTTTGAATTGAGTGTCCCTTTAATATATGCACATTTATGGGATAAAAAAACAAACATTGTTTTGGGACCAATCTGAATAAGGGTTTGGTAGACTTTAGGACTAAATAGGGCCTAATGATCTCAAGCTCTCTGCTGTGGCGAGATTGTTTAAGAAATCTCATCAGATTGTGCATAATTTCTCTCCATGCTAGAGGGTTTTTATTGGTCAGGCTCTCAGTCCAAAGCCAAGATTCTGACATCCTCAGTGTCCCCCCCAAAGGTAATGCATTAGTAAGCAATAGAAATAATATGCAGGCTATTCTGTATATTGATTTTGAGGATAGATAAGATGAAGCTGCAATCTGCACTTATACAAAGGCTCCCTTGCATTAGGATTGTACACATTCTGCACACACTTATGTATAGACTGGCTGCTATGGCCCCCCCGGCACTTGCACCTTCTGCACCAATGGTAGTTCTGTCCATGCAGTACCACACAACCTTTTTAAGTAGTTTTATTCTTCCTTATTATTATTATACATATTTTATTATTATTATTATTATTATTATTATACTGAAAACTATATGGAACAGATCTCCTATTTTTATGGTTTCTTTTTGTATGTTTATTTATTTCACTGTTTTTCCCATTTTAATCAATAAGTTATTGTGTAACCCACCTTTAGATATAATTTTGTATAGGAAATAATGTTTACTGTTATTTGAAACTACAACCCAATGACATGGGTGAGCTAGCAGGGAAAGCAGATATCACTATTTTTTCTGTTTAATTATTTAAACAAGTCCTCCTTATCTTCTTTTTTATTGTTTACTCAAAGGCCAATACGTAGGCCCTGATGATTGAAACATCCATGATGTGGCAATATATTCAAAAGGAATTGAGATTGCCTGTGAAATATAAAAAACTGGTGACATCAGTGTTTGAAGACAAATCACAGAGAGGCATTTTACAACTGTGGGTGGCGATGCTAGTGATATAGTCAAAGAAGCATCACCACCTACATTGACGGTGTAATGTAAATCATCTATTTACACAGTATTGTAAGGCAATACAATTTAATGTCTCAAAAGAAACTAAGAGGCCCATTTATCAAGCTCCGAATGGAGCTTGAGGGCCTGTGTTTCTGGCGAGCCTGCAGGCGGACAGAGATTTGCACAATTCAACCAGATCGAGTACGATCGGGTTGATTGACACCTCCCTGCTGGTGGTGGCCGCGAGTCTGCAGGGGGCGACGTTGCACCAGCAGCTCACAAGAGCTGCTGGTGCAATACTGAATATGGAGAACGTATTGCTCTCCGCATTCAGCGAGGTCTGTCAGACCTGATCCGCACTGTCGAATCAGGTCCGACAGACCTTTGATTAATAGGCCTCTTAATCTCTTTTCTTACAATACTGTAGGGAAATTATGACATCAGTAATAGACATAGGAGTTGGGGCATTCCGGATAAATGATAGATGTATATGTAATGTTTCATTTAGCTGTATTTTATTGTATAATCTTATACAATAAGTATGTAAAGTCTTGTGATTGTAAAAATTGTGAATTTTGCCTTTGGAGTGTTTCTTTCTTTTTTTTTTTAGGACGAAGATTTTGTGTTTGCGATATTAATATTTCATAGAAGACAGTAGCCGCGACTTATGTATTTATGTATGTATTGCCAATAGAAGTTTTCACTGTTCTGAATGTGTTATAACAATTACATTGTGACTGCACTGTAACAAACTTGTTATACTGATAATATTGTTACTGCACTGTAACAAACTTGTTATACTTATAATATTGTGACTGCACTGTAACAAACTTGTTATACTTATAATATTGTTACTGCACTGTAACAAACTTGTTATACGTATAATATTGTGACTGCACTGTAACAAACTTGTTATACTTATAATATTGTGACTGCACTGTAACAAACTTGTTATACTGATAATATTGTGACTGCACTGTAACAAACTTGTTATACTTATTGAATTGTGACTGCACTGTAACAAACTTGTTATACTTATAATATTGTGACTGCACTGTAACAAACTTGTTATACTGATAATATTGTGACTGCACTGTAACAAACTTGTTATACTTATTGTATTGTGACTGCACTGTAACAAACTTGTTATACTTATAATATTGTGACTGCACTGTAACAAACTTGTTATACTGATAATATTGTGACTGCACTGTAACAAACTTGTTATACTTATAATATTGTGACTGCACTGTAACAAACTTGTTATACTTATAATATTGTTACTGCACTGTAACAAACTTGTTATACGTATAATATTGTGACTGCACTGTAACAAACTTGTTATACTTATAATATTGTGACTGCACTGTAACAAACTTGTTATACTTATAATATTGTTACTGCACTGTAACAAACTTGTTATACTGATAATATTGTTACTGCACTGTAACAAACTTGTTATACTTATTGTATTGTGACTGCACTGTAACAAACTTGTTATACTTATAGTATTGTGACTGCACTGTAACAAACTTGTTATACTTATTGTATTGTGACTGCACTGTAACAAACTTGTTACACTTATAATATTGTGACGGCACTGTAACAAACTTGTTATACTTATAATATTGTTACTGCACTGTAACAAACTTGTTATACTTATTGTATTGTTACTGCACTGTAACAAACTTGTTATACTGATAATATTGTGACTGCACTGTAACAAACTTGTTATACTGATAATATTGTGACTGCACTGTAACAAACTTGTTATACTTATAATATTGTGACTGCACTGTAACAAACTTGTTATACTTATAATATTGTTACTGCACTGTAACAAACTTGTTATACTGATAATATTGTTACTGCACTGTAACAAACTTGTTATACTGATACTATTGTGACTGCACTGTAACAAACTTGTTATACTGATAATATTGTGACTGCACTGTAACAAACTTGTTATACTTATAATATTGTGACTGCACTGTAACAAACTTGTTATACTTATAATATTGTGACTGCACTGTAACAAACTTGTTATACTTATAATATTGTGACTGCACTGTAACAAACTTGTTATACTTATAATATTGTGACTGCACTGTAACAAACTTGTTATACTGATAATATTGTGATTGCACTGTAACAAACTTGTTATACTTATAATATTGTGACTGCACTGTAACAAACTTGTTATACTTATAATATTGTGACTGCACTGTAACAAACTTGTTATACTTATTTTATTGTGACTGCACTGTAACAAACTTGTTAAACTGATAATATTGTGACTGCACTGTAACATACTTGTTATACTGATAATATTGTGACTGCACTGTAACAAACTTGTTATACTTATAATATTGTGACTGCACTGTAACAAACTTGTTATACTTATAATATTGTGACTGCACTGTAACAAACTTGTTATACTTATAATATTGTGACTGCACTGTAACAAACTTGTTATACTGATAATATTGTGATTGCACTGTAACAAACTTGTTATACTTATAATATTGTGACTGCACTGCAACAAACTTGTTATACTTATAATATTGTGACTGCACTGTAACAAACTTGTTATACTTATTTTATTGTGACTGCACTGTAACAAACTTGTTAAACTGATAATATTGTGACTGCACTGTAACATACTTGTTATACTGATAATATTGTGACTGCACTGTAACAAACTTGTTATACTTATAATATTGTGACTGCACTGTAACAAACTTGTTATACTGATAATATTGTGACTGCACTGTAACAAACTTGTTATACTTATAATATTGTGACTGCACTGTAACAAACTTGTTATACTTATTGAATTGTGACTGCACTGTAACAAACTTGTTATACTTATAATATTGTGACTGCACTGTAACAAACTTGTTATACTGATAATATTGTGACTGCACTGTAACAAACTTGTTATACTTATTGTATTGTGACTGCACTGTAACAAACTTGTTATACTTATAATATTGTGACTGCACTGTAACAAACTTGTTATACTGATAATATTGTGACTGCACTGTAACAAACTTGTTATACTTATAATATTGTGACTGCACTGTAACAAACTTGTTATACTTATAATATTGTTACTGCACTGTAACAAACTTGTTATACGTATAATATTGTGACTGCACTGTAACAAACTTGTTATACTTATAATATTGTGACTGCACTGTAACAAACTTGTTATACTTATAATATTGTTACTGCACTGTAACAAACTTGTTATACTGATAATATTGTTACTGCACTGTAACAAACTTGTTATACTTATTGTATTGTGACTGCACTGTAACAAACTTGTTATACTTATAGTATTGTGACTGCACTGTAAAAAACTTGTTATACTTATAATATTGTGACTGCACTGTAACAAACTTGTTATACTTATAATATTGTGACTGCACTGTAACAAACTTGTTATACTTATTGTATTGTGACTGCACTGTAACAAACTTGTTACACTTATAATATTGTGACGGCACTGTAACAAACTTGTTATACTTATAATATTGTTACTGCACTGTAACAAACTTGTTATACTTATTGTATTGTTACTGCACTGTAACAAACTTGTTATACTGATAATATTGTGACTGCACTGTAACAAACTTGTTATACTGATAATATTGTGACTGCACTGTAACAAACTTGTTATACTTATAATATTGTGACTGCACTGTAACAAACTTGTTATACTTATAATATTGTTACTGCACTGTAACAAACTTGTTATACTGATAATATTGTTACTGCACTGTAACAAACTTGTTATACTGATACTATTGTGACTGCACTGTAACAAACTTGTTATACTGATAATATTGTGACTGCACTGTAACAAACTTGTTATACTTATAATATTGTGACTGCACTGTAACAAACTTGTTATACTTATAATATTGTGACTGCACTGTAACAAACTTGTTATACTTATAATATTGTGACTGCACTGTAACAAACTTGTTATACTTATAATATTGTGACTGCACTGTAACAAACTTGTTATACTGATAATATTGTGATTGCACTGTAACAAACTTGTTATACTTATAATATTGTGACTGCACTGCAACAAACTTGTTATACTTATAATATTGTGACTGCACTGTAACAAACTTGTTATACTTATTTTATTGTGACTGCACTGTAACAAACTTGTTAAACTGATAATATTGTGACTGCACTGTAACATACTTGTTATACTGATAATATTGTGACTGCACTGTAACAAACTTGTTATACTTATAATATTGTGACTGCACTGTAACAAACTTGTTATACTTATAATATTGTGACTGCACTGTAACAAACTTGTTATACTTATAATATTGTGACTGCACTGTAACAAACTTGTTATACTGATAATATTGTGATTGCACTGTAACAAACTTGTTATACTTATAATATTGTGACTGCACTGCAACAAACTTGTTATACTTATAATATTGTGACTGCACTGTAACAAACTTGTTATACTTATTTTATTGTGACTGCACTGTAACAAACTTGTTAAACTGATAATATTGTGACTGCACTGTAACATACTTGTTATACTGATAATATTGTGACTGCACTGTAACAAACTTGTTATACTTATAATATTGTGACTGCACTGTAACAAACTTGTTATACTGATAATATTGTGACTGCACTGTAACAAACTTGTTATACTTATAATATTGTGACTGCACTGTAACAAACTTGTTATACGTATAATATTGTGACTGCACTGTAACAAACTTGTTATACTTATAATATTGTGACTGCACTGTAACAAACTTGTTATACTTATTGTATTGTGACTGCACTGTAACAAACTTGTTATACTGATAATATTGTTACTGCACTGTAACAAACTTGTTATACTTATAATATTGTTACTGCACTGTAACAAACTTGTTATACTTATAATATTGTGACTGCACTGTAACAAACTTGTTATACTTATAATATTGTGACTGCACTGTAACAAACTTGTTATACTTATAATATTGTGACTGCACTGTAACAAACTTGTTATACTTATAATATTGTGACTGCACTGTAACAAACTTGTTATACTTATTGTATTGTGACTGCACTGTAACAAACTTGTTATACTGATAATATTGTTACTGCACTGTAACAAACTTGTTATACTTATAATATTGTGACTGCACTGTAACAAACTTGTTATACTTATAATATTGTTACTGCACTGTAACAAACTTGTTATACTTATAATATTGTGACTGCACTGTAACAAACTTGTTATACTTATAATATTGTGACTGCACTGTAACAAACTTGTTATACTTATTGTATTGTGACTGCACTGTAACAAACTTGTTATACTAATAATATTGTGACTGCACTGTAACAAACTTGTTATACTGATAATATTGTTACTGCACTGTAACAAACTTGTTATACTGATAATATTGTTACTACACTGTAACAAACTTGTTATACTTATAATATTGTGACTGCACTGTAACAAACTTGTTATACTTATTGTATTGTGACTGCACTGTAACAAACTTGTTATACTGATAATATTGTTACTGCACTGTAACAAACTTGTTATACTTATAATATTGTTACTGCACTGTAACAAACTTGTTATACTGATAATATTGTGACTGCACTGTAACAAACTTGTTATACTTATAATATTGTGACTGCACTGTAACAAACTTGTTATACTTATTGTATTGTGACTGCACTGTAACAAACTTGTTATACTTATAATATTGTGACTGCACTGTAACAAACTTGTTATACTTATTGTATTGTGACTGTACTGTAACAAACTTGTTATACTGATAATATTGTTACTGCACTGTAACAAACTTGTTATACTTATAATATTGTTACTGCACTGTAACAAACTTGTTATACTTATAATATTGTGACTGCACTGTAACAAACTTGTTATACTTATAATATTGTGACTGCACTGTAACAAACTTGTTATACTTATTGTATTGTGACTGCACTGTAACAAACTTGTTATACTGATAATATTGTTACTGCACTGTAACAAACTTGTTATACTTATAATATTGTGACTGCACTGTAACAAACTTGTTATACTTATTGTATTGTGACTGCACTGTAACAAACTTGTTATACTTATTGTATTGTGACTGTACTGTAACAAACTTGTTATACTGATAATATTGTTACTGCACTGTAACAAACTTGTTATACTTATAATATTGTTACTGCACTGTAACAAACTTGTTATACTTATAATATTGTGACTGCACTGTAACAAACTTGTTATACTTATTGTATTGTGACTGCACTGTAACAAACTTGTTATACTGATAATATTGTTACTGCACTGTAACAAACTTGTTATACTTATAATATTGTGACTGCACTGTAACAAACTTGTTATACTTATAATATTGTGACTGCACTGTAAGAAACTTGTTATACTTATAGTATTGTGACTGCATTATAACAAACTTGTTATACTTATTGTATTGTGACTGCACTGTAACAAACTTGTTATACTTATAATATTGTGACTGCACTGTAACAAACTTGTTATACTGATAATATTGTTACTGCACTTTAACAAACTTGTTATACTGATAATATTGTTACTGCACTGTAACAAACTTGTTATACTTATAATATTGTGACTGCACTGTAACAAACTTGTTATACTGATAATATTGTTACTGCACTGTAACAAACTTGTTATACTTATAATATTGTGACTGCACTGTAACAAACTTGTTATACTTATAATATTGTGACTGCACTGTAACAAACTTGTTATACTGATAATATTGTGACTGCACTGTAACAATCTTGTTATACTGATAATATTGTGACTGCACTGTAACAAACTTGTTATACTGATAATATTGTTACTGCACTGTAACAAACTTGTTATACTTATAATATTGTTACTGCACTGTAACAAACTTGTTATACTTATAATATTGTTACTGCACTGTAACAAACTTGTTATACTTATAATATTGTGACTGCACTGTAACAAACTTGTTATACTTATAATATTGTGACTGCACTGTAACAAACTTGTTATACTGATAATATTGTGACTGCACTGTAACAAACTTGTTATACTTATAATATTGTGACTGCACTGTAACAAACTTGTTATACTTATAATATTGTTACTGCACTGTAACAAACTTGTTATACTTATAATATTGTGACTGCACTGTAACAAACTTGTTATACTGATAATATTGTTACTGCACTGTAACAAACTTGTTATACTTATAATATTGTGACTGCACTGTAACAAACTTGTTATACTTATAATATTGTGACTGCACTGTAACAAACTTGTTATACTTATAATATTGTTACTGCACTGTAACAAACTTGTTATACTTATAATATTGTTACTGCACTGTAACAAACTTGTTATACTTATTGTATTGTAACTGCACTGTAACAAACTTGTTATACTTATAACATTGTTACTGCACTGTAACAAACTTGTTATACGTATAATATTGTGACTGCACTGTAACAAACTTGTTATACTTATAATATTGTGACTGCACTGTAACAAACTTGTTATACTTATTGTATTGTGACTGCACTGTAACAAACTTGTTATACTGATAATATTGTGACTGCACTGTAACAAACTTGTTATACTTATTGTATTGTGACTGCACTGTAACAAACTTGTTATACTGATAATATTGTGACTGCACTGTAACAAACTTGTTATACTTATAATATTGTTACTGCACTGTAACAAACTTGTTATACTTATAATATTGTTACTGCACTGTAACAAACTTGTTATACTTATAATATTGTTACTGCACTGTAACAAACTTGTTATACTTATAATACTAAATACTTCAGGTGTTTAATCTACTACACCAGGTGAAAGTTTGCACTCTTTTTCTACAGTAAAACAAATTAAGTTAAATTTAAATATTTCCCTAGGGACTTTAAAGTGATGCCTTAAAGGGACACAAAGCACTTCAAGATGGTCATTTAAAATGTTTAATTGTGCATAGTAAAACAACGTTTCAATATACATGTTAATTCTAGTAAAAAGCCCAGATTGACTCCTCTAAATACGGCTAGTGGCATTTGGCTACCGAAAATAAAAAAAATTGCTGTAAACAAGGTGTAAATGCATTTAAAAATCTGCATGGTCACCTAGTATGCTAATTTAATGCATGCCTGCAGAAATATCTTGCATCAAAATGTATTTACTGTCCCTTTTATAGGGACATGAGACCCAACATTTTTCTTTCATGATTTAGATAGAGCATACAATTTTGAACAACTTTTGAATGTACTTTTATCTTATTGAATACCTAGGTAGGCTCAGAATCTGGGAGCTAGCTGCTTATTGGTGGCTGCTCATATATGCCTCTTTTCATTGGTTTACAGATGTGTTAAAGCTCCCAGCAGTGGGTTTCTGCTACTTCAATAAGATACCAAGGAAATAAAACAACATTGAAATTATAAGTAAATTATAAAGTTGTTTAAAAATGTATGCTCTGTCTGAATTATGAAATAAACTTTTTGGGTTTTATGTCCCTTTAATGTGTTGCTTTACTGCCCCTTAAACAGACTGATTTTGTTTATATGAACTTAAAGGGACAGTCAACACCAGATTTTTTGTTGTTTAAAAAGAAAGATGATCCCTTTATTACCCATTCTGCAGTTTTGCATAACCAACACAGTTATAATAATACACGTTTTACCTCTGTAATTACCTTGTATCTAAGCTTCTGCTAACTACCCCCTTATTTCAGTTCTTTTGACAGACTTGCATTTTAGCTAATCAGTGCTCACTCCTAGATCACTTTACGTGCATAATCTCAATGTTATCTATATAAAAACACATGAACTAATGCCCTCTAGTGGTCAAAATGCATTCAGATTAGAGGCAGTCTTCAAGGTCTAAGAAATTAGCATATTAACCTTCTAGGTTTAGCTTGTAACTAAGAATACCAAGAGAACAAAGCAAAATTGGTGATAAAAGTAAATTGGGACGTTGTTTAAAATTACATTCCCTATTTAAATCATGACATTTTTTTGGGACTTGACTGTCCCTTTAATACAACAAGTTGTATTTATGAAATCTTTACTTGCATGTGATACCCATTTTAAGATGTCATAGTTCAAAAATAACCTATTTCCTCACCATTGTCACACAGCACCGGAGGAAGTAGCAAATATCTCATCATTTCTTTCTGTCTCTTCTTCAGCTGTATTCTTTCTATCTTCTTTCTATTTCTATAGCTAATTTGCATGAAAGTGTTCTTACCCTTATCATTTTTCAAAGGGAGTTTAAAATTGACCATGTCAAATGTGCTGAAAACGTAGCTGGATGTGTCAAAAGAGCAAGTGTGTTTTAAATTTGTTTCGACACGGAAAATTCCCATGTATATTAAGTTTGCAAAATGAATCTGCTCTTTCCTGAAAAGGGCTTTAGTTTTTTAATTGATTTTCAGCTTTGCTGTTCCTCGTAAGAAGTCCATGATCCTTCAACAATGTGTTATGAGAGGGCATTTTTCTCCAAAATCTCCATGTGGTCTAGTTCATTTTATGTTGAATCTGCATTCCATTAATGCAACATACGTTTACTTGGTTATTCCATACATTCAGGCAATACAGTAATTATCCTATTAGCACATACTTTCTGTGGAATCTTAAAGAGTTCTCTACTTTATTTGAACAACTATTATATTTTTCCACTAAAATATATTACTAAGTACAACCAATCTTTTTTCCTTCAGACACAAAATAAATTTTAAAGGGACATGAAACCCACAAAAATGATATCATGGTTTAGACAAAACAAACAATTGTAAGCAACTTTCTAATTAACTTCTATTATTTAATTTGCTTTGTTCTCTTGTTATCCTCTGCTGAAAGGTAAGCTTAGGAGAAGCTAAGAACCTA
Organism: Bombina bombina; assembly: GCF_027579735.1. Taxonomy (NCBI): domain Eukaryota; kingdom Metazoa; phylum Chordata; class Amphibia; order Anura; family Bombinatoridae; genus Bombina; species Bombina bombina. The sequence continues at coordinate 536,603,139 of NC_069501.1, read as the reverse complement.
GGTACTAGCTGCTGATTGGTGGCTGCATATATATACACCGATTGCCATTGGCTCTCCCATATGTTCAGTTAAAAACCAGTAGTGCATTGCTGTTCCTTCAACAAATGATACCAAGAGAATGCAGCAAATGTAATAATAAAAGTAAACTGTAAAGTTGTTTAAAATTGTACGTTCTACCTAAATCATGAAAGGAAATGTTTGGGTTTCATGTTCCTTTAAGGCTTTTTGCTGCATATATTACAAATGGTTTAGGAAGAAACATAAACTTCCCATAATTACAATGAAACTAGAAACATAAAAATTTTTAATTTTAATAATAAATTTTTTTTTCTAATTTTTAAAACATTTATGCAATCTGAAGGTGATTTTCCTTTTTTTTTGTTTTTAAACTTTTTTTTTGTTGTTGGTATTTTACCAGCACCTGTTTGACAGATATATTTACAAGAGCAGTCAGTCTTCATTAGACTTCCCTGTCAGATCATATCCCCTCCATCCCTGAATATAGTGCTTGTGTGGTTACCGACCCAGCAGCCCCCTCTTAGTATAAGAGTATCCTTCAGCCATGCATTTCCCTCCTGCCTTCCCCAAAACACTATGAATAAATCATTGTTTTATTAAAGGAAAGCAGCTGGTTTCCATCAATGCTTGGTCTATTGCTAGAGAAAAGCTGTGGCACACGGATAGGCTTTAAACCCTTTTCACCTCCTTCCAAGCGTAGCTGTTTATATACCCACAGCCTTTTGGAGAAGGGATTTTTCGCACGAGCGGCGTGTAAATGGCTAATTCAGTGTTTTTTTTTGTCAGCGGGGTTAAGTGGGCTAAATGTTTGCAACCCCCCCATAAAAGACTCTTAGCCCATGAAAAGCTATATTTACATTGTAATGACCAAAGAACAGTTTAGTCACTGAATAGCCAGATTATAGGGCGCGTGAATAAGAAACGATCACCCCCCAACTCTTCAACTGACCCAGGGATTAGATACACTGCCAGCTGCACCCAGATACAGAGACATGCAACCACTCTCAGCATCCTTTAGGGTTTGGAACAGGGTTCTTTGTCTTATTTGTTCAACCTAGGGTCTGAATCAAAGATTTTGTTT